>NC_135646.1:11323863-11626893 GCF_053574225.1 Canis aureus | reverse complement strand
CCTAGGTGGCTCCCTTGATTAAGCGTCTGACTCTTGATTTCAACTCAGGTCATGATCTCAGGGTCCTGGTTTCAAGCCCTGTCTTGGGTCACCACTCAGTGGGAAGTCTGCTTGAGACTCATTCTCACTCCTTCTGCCTCTCCTCAGTTGCACACATTTGCACATGCTCTCTCTCAAATAATTTTTTTAAATAAATTTCTACATAGTAAATCAATTTGGCCTGTCCCTTTATCTTCTTTCAGTTTTTGCTCAAATCTCAGTTTCTGAGTTAAGTCTATCCCTATTCAATACTGAGTTATTTCTAAACTACTAATTCCTGATGACTCTTTCGCCTTCCCCTCCCTCCCCTTCTTACCTTTCTTCTTTCACTTTTCCTTTCTTCCTCCATCTATGTTATAGCATCAATCACGATCTGATATATTTTACAGCTCACTTATGGCACATTTTATTTATTGGTAGATTCCAATGTCTAGAACTGTACTTGTCATCCATGTAATTTTTGTTTATATTTTATATATATCATATATACACAGTACATGTACATTATATACATGAAATACATCCAAACAAATTATAACCACTCATTAACTCTTCATATTCATACATTAGGGTTACATTGATGTTCCTATCTTGTATCCAAGTAGTGTATTTATTTAGATACTCTAATTAGTAATTCATACTTTTTGAAGGAAACACTTTCAGTAGACACTTTTGTAAAAAACAAATTCATATATAATTCATCTCTTCCAGATTTAACAAGGCTTTTTTGATGTACCAAAGTTGCTAATTGAAATAGCAGACATATGTTAAGTAAACAAATTACTAGATTTGAAATTAGTGTTATCACAGAATAGTCTATTAACTTGCTTTAAATTGACAGGCATTGCTCAGCCAGAAATAGCACGAAGCCTATTAAAAGCAGTAATAGCCTATAAGTCACACCATAGTTTAATCTTAGGCACATATGTCTAAGTGTTCATTTCTATTTTTAACTCTATGGTGTTTCAAGGTAGTACATAAAATATTTTGCTTTCCTTCGTTTATATACTTTGGTCTTTCCTACCAAATTAGAAAATTAATGTAGGTATAATATTTATAAAGATAATTTAATCATGATTTATTTTTAAATTATTTATTAAATGTTCACATTAAGATCAATTCTTTCAGTGAGTATACTATTTAAATTCGATAATGTTTTAAAATGTAATCTAACATAGTACAGTCTTATGTTCAATAATAATTATTATGCTCTGAAACATTTAAAATATGTACATTAAATATTCATATGTGTTGAGTCACCTTTAAATTGTTCAAAATAGCAATTTCATCTACATAGTGGTCACATATCACACATTTTTTCGGACACTTTGATCTTAGATATGCCATTCCATTTTAAGAACATACAAAGAAATCTCTAAGTCATTACTTTTCGAAATTTTGACTTAAGATATTACTGAGAATTATGGGATTTGCTTCAAAAGCAGTCTACAATTCATTTTTAAAACAAAAAGATGGAGCATCTGGGTAGCTCAGTGGTTAAGCATATGCCTTTGGCTCAGATCTTGAACCTGGGGTCCTGGGATGGAGCCCTACATTGGGCTCCCTGCTCAGCAGGGAGTCTGCTTCTTCCTCTGCCCTTCCCCCTGCTCATGCTTTCTTTTACTCTCTCACTCTCTCTCTCTCTCTCAAATAAATAAAATATTTAAGAAAAAATAATAATAATAAAGTAAGATACATTCAAGACTAAAAATAGCACTTTTTGCTGTTATGGTTTCTGTATGCCTTAATTCCAATTGAAAGTTCAGTAAGCATGAAATATATTTAGAAGTGTTTGCCTGACAGGTAATAAAATAAGTAAGCAAAAAGAACAAAACAATACACTTAATCTCTAAACAGTGATGTGACACAGTTAAAAAACATTTCTTCACATTGTTATGTGAGATTTATTTTTAGAAAGAAAACATTCCCTTTGTACGATCTATTTAATGACATTTATTGATTAATAGTACTACCTAATATGAATTAAACACATCAAACTATACTCATATTTCATTATGATGGAAAAAACAAAACAAAACAGTTCCTGAAATCAATGAAATAACTCACTTAGCCTCCATGGGAACATTAACTTATAATTGCTTTGGTTATATTAATTTCCACCCTGCCTGAATATTATTTAATTAGATTCCACCCCCACCCCCATATTTAGTATCTTTCCTAAATTGCTTCATTGGGTGTATTAAAATATTTGGGTCGAATTTTAACTAGCTTATTCATTGATGGTACATCACTAACTGTGATTGTGTAACATAAAAGGTAAAATCTGGGAAGTTAAGATGTTTATTATATTAGGCTCAGTAAACTTGAAATTGGGAATGGAGATTCATCCAACATATCCATAAGAATCAGATGGGGGATGTCTGGGTGTCTCAGCAGTTGAGTGCTTGCCTTCAGCTCAGGGCGTGATCCAGGGATCCAGGATGGAGTCCCACATGGGGCTCCTTGCAGGAAGTCTGCTTCTTCCTCTGCCTATGTCTCTGCCTCTCCCTCTCTCTCTCCCTCTCTGTCTCTCATGAATAAATAAATAAAATCTTAAAAAAAAAAAGAATCAGATGGATAAAGTTTAAGAAACCACACATTCCATAGTAAGGGGATGCTGTTGAGAGAATATCTATCATCTCAAGAAATTAAAGTATTTGTAAGTAGCATTAGACATCACTAATAAAATGAATGTCTTAATTACTTCTTCAAATATAACAATAATCATGTTTAAAGTTACTCCTTTAGAAATTTATTTTATTTAAAGTACTTTGACAATTTATTAATTATTTATTATTGCTTCCTATGAATTACAAAGAAGACAAAGAACATTCATAAATAATGCAAAACAGAGCACTGACATTACAGGGACAAAATGAAAAGATTTCTGTCCATTAAAAACTTAAATACGGTTAAATTTAGGCAAAGTCTTTATAAGTGTTTTCTTCTCCTTTTCTTATACTCTGCCACTTTTCTCTTTCCTTTCTTATCTGCTACTTCTTTCCTCATTTCCTTCATATCCTCATGCTCAGGGCCTTTTGGTTCTGTTCACTTCCTCCACCCCTGGTTCTGAACCAAGCTGTATATTAGACCACCTCATGGGACCTTTCAAACTCTAATATGGGAATTCTTGTGTTGATGAAGACTATAACTTGGTCAATCTCAGTGGGGCCCAAGATTGCCCATTCTAATAACTCCCAGGTAATGTCATTGTCTGCTGCTCCATAGACCTCATTTTAATTAAGTAGCAGGAAATAGAATACTTTAGGGAAAAAATAAAAAAAAGATTTAGGGAAATCTTACTATTTGCAACTACATGGATGGAACTAGAGGGTATTATGCTGAGTAAAATAACTCAATCAGAGAAAGACAATTATCATATGGTTTCACTCATATGTGGAATTTAAGAAACAAAACAGGATCATAGAGGAAGGGAAGGAAAAATAAAATAAAATAAAATAATAAAATAAAATAAAATAAAATAAAATAAAATAAAATAAAATAAAATCAGAGAGGGTGACAAACCGTAAGAGACTCTTAACTCTAGGAAACAAACAGGGTCGCTGGAGGAGAGGTGGATGGGGGATGGGGTAACTGATGATGGGCATTAAGGAGGACACATGATGTAATGAGTACTGGGTGTTACTTGCAACTGATGAATCACTGAACTCTACTTCTGAAACTAATAATATGATATATGTTAATTAATTGAACTTAAATAAAATTTTTTAAATGCCTGGGAAACATCTCATTCCTATAAAAAAAATTTACCTGCGGTGTTCCAGGATTTGCCACTTTTGATAAACTTCCCAGGTGTGGCCAATATGCAGTCTTTAAAGTTGAGAATCATTACTCTATCCAGCAAAAATGGGGAAAACTCTAGATTATTTATATCATTTGATCGGTGACTGACTATTCTTTGAAATCCTACCATATTGACTGACCTCTTGCTTTAATTTCCTATTTGTGTTGTTAAGCCTCTACCACCCACTGAGTGAGCAAACAAACAAAAATCCACATGCAAGCAGGTAGGAAGATTTAGGAGGAAAAAACCTAAAGTGTGAACAGAAATACTGCTTGGCTGATTGTGAAGGCAATAATTTCAGAGTGCAAGTAAGAGATCATCAGAAAATGACTTCCTTCTTTCACCTCCTAGAGCTGTCTACATAGAGTATCGTTGAACGGCCTCCAATTCCATGGCTAAACACATTTTAAAGCACATTTATTTTATTTTTATTTTATTCTATTTCAATTAGTATTCAGTGACCTGCACTTTTATGCTGCCTGTACTATTTCTGTTTATTGACCAGATTTCGACAAATTGTGTTCATGAAACATATCATGTCCCATTAAATAGATAGTACTTCGGTGGAATGGTTTTAATGGTAGGCTGTTTTCAGCTACATACTTGGAGGTTTGAACAAGAAGAAAAATGCTTGGGTTAAGCCAGAGGTGATTTGAGTTGGATGGGAAGAAGCATTTATTGACTATTAGAGTGATAAAAACACTGTAATGAGCAACTGAATGGGCTTCTTGAGCCTCTATTTGTCAGTATTTAAGGAAAAACTCTTCTGGATCCTTTAGACATCCACTTAATTAGAGACTAGGGGCTTGAGGAAATGCTCCTTGGAGGTACCCTTTAGTTCTATGATCCAATACTTATTCCTATGAATGGTGAAATTGTGACTAAAAAAAAATGAACACTCTGGGTTGCACAACATGTTTTCAGAAGGTTACTATCATCAAGATATACTTTGAATGAAATAAATAAAGCCTATGGACCATCCAAGAATACGCGTTACTTCTAGAGAGTGCTGAAATGTGTAGAAAATCAAGTTTAATGAAACTAACACCAAACAATACACCACTACTCATTTTCCCAAAGGAGAACAATTTTACACATTTATGTGTCCAGTGCCAAGTAGACTCTAAGAATCACATAGGAAAATTGAAAATAAAGATGCTTGTCCTCCTTCATTCTGATTTAGTATGCCTGAAAAAGAGGCTAGACAATTCTTTTTCTTTTTTCTTTTTTTTCTTTTCTTTTTTTTGTCTTTTTTTTTTTTTTTTTTTTTTTGTTTGCTTCTTGTGGGAGCTCTAAGGTTTTTATAAGCATTCTTGAAAATACCAAAATTCAAAACCTCTGCTCTAAGACTTTTCTTCTTCCAGTGAGAGGTTACTCCAGGAAAGGTAAAGCATTTATTTAGATGGGAAGGGAGAGGTGGAAATGGTTCTGAAACTGCTGCTTCCTATCTCACATGCTAGCTAGATCACAGAATAATGGAGCCAGTATTTGTTGCTGCACAGACTGAGCCCTCAAGATACATAAGGCTACATCCTGATTTGGACAAGGGAGAAATTTGTACTTTAGGGATTTATCAATTATTTTAACCAACAACCTAAGGCTTAAATATTGAAAAGGCTCTCAGGGAAGGTATTTAGTTTTTGTTTGTTTGTTTTTAATAATGGAACCTAGCCAAACAGATTTATTAAAAAAGTGTCTAGGCCTTCCAAACTACAGCAAGCATACTCATTTTCACATCACAGAAGAAAATGTAATTGATTATCTTTTATTCCTAATTACTAATTAGTCAGAACTAGCTAGGCCATACCATGAGGCATACACTCCCTCAGGTAACAAAATAGTTTAATCTTAAGTGCACTAACTGCCATAGTTCATCTGAAAAACATGGCAAATACTCACAAAGCCATTACTGAAACTGACATTCAGAGTCAGTTAATAAAGTATGCCCAGATTTTGGCAGCTACTAATCAGGTCTGACCCTTGTCCCAGATAAATCCCTGGTGGCCCACGGGCTATGACATGATAATGTTGTTAGTTGTGTTGAATAGGAAAAGAATCTTGTCTAATCCATTCTTCATCACTAGCTGCTTTATTCATTTATTTAATGGAGTTTTATTCAATCTATTCTTTAGACACGCTCAGTGATTCACTGAGGGACCTTAAAACTGATTTTAAAATACACTCTTGGCCACCAGGGAAATTCTCCCCTATTAATAGATTATTAACATCACCAAACTTGATGAGTCACAATCTGAAAAACCAACAGTACCCTATTACCTTAATTATAAAGATATTCTTGAAAGCAAGGATGACTTTTTTGCATATACCTCATAAAACTGTATATATTGGTTTCAAATAATAAAGGAAGCATATGGATCCTCATAGGAAAACCCCAAATAGTGTTCTAAAGAATAATTTTTATATTAGAATTGAGGGCTACATCTTATGCCACACAAATAAATGATATGCTGTTACAATCATAGTAGACCACGTCTCCACTTCCAGACTTAACAAATACAAAACAAAGCAAAAGAAAACAAAACAAAAGCTACCGGATTTTTGCTTATTTTAGTATATTGGATAAGTATGTCCTTATCCAAAATAATGAATGGAAACAAAGATAATCTCTCCTACTCAATAAACACCTGGATGAATTTCCTTCTCAAATTGAGGAGGGGGGGTATTGACAATTTTGTGATGAAAATAATCACAAAATATTAAAATATAAAAGAGCCACATACATCAGGTAAGCAATGAATAAATAGTTGCTGACCTCCTGAGTGATATCTAGTCTAAATTTCTCATTTTATTGATGAGAAAACTGAAGTTGAAATAAATAAACTTGCCAGTGTACAAATCCAAAATAATTCCCATCCATCTCTGAGAGATATATCCTTCGAGTTTTTCAGGCAGTTTCTAGTTTGCTCACAACACACAGAGCCCATGTTGTGAATAATCAGTTTGGGGATTAAAATGCCAAATGATACAGAAATGCTAGGAAAAATATTGCATTTAATAATACTAGAAAACTCGAGGCACCTGAGTGGCTTAGGTGGTTAAGTGGTCATTGGTTCAGGTCATGATCCGGGGTCCTGGGATGGAGTCCCACATCAAGCTCTACATTGGGCTCCCTGCTCAGCGGGGAGCCTGCTTCTCACTCTCACTCTCTCTCTCTCTCTCTCTCTTTGCCCCTCTTCTCCCAGCTCATGCTCCTTTCTTACTCTAATAAATAAATAAAATCTTAAAAAAAATTACTAGAAAACTCAAAGCTATCCTCAGCTAAATTAATATGCCCCTTTCTACTGTCAATTTTTTCTTCATCCAAATCTACACTCATTCACTTTATTTTTGTCTCAGATAAAGGAATGTTCTTTTTCCCCATTTTAGGTTATTCCCGAGCCACAGCTTGCCTAGTCCTGTAATGTTCAAGGCCAAATTCTTGCATGGGAAATTATTTATATTCTTTTATAATAAATGTCTTTCTTTACTGGCCATTTCTTCAAAGCCAATTCTCAAGATTCTCATATATAAAATAGGTTAAAAATTAATCCTCCCTTGATCTCATGCTCTTCATTATCCTCAGAAAGCCAAGTATTTCACAAGAGTTATCTGTAATATATATTTTCTAACACCTCTCAAATATCTATGCCTAGACCTTCTCCACAATGTCTCTAAATATCTCACCTGAGTTTCTAACTAGTAACTGATTGTTTACTGGGCAGTTCTACTTAGGTGAATCAGGGATATTTAACATTTACAAAGGGCAAGTCTCAGGGACTATTTCTATCATTGATTCAATTGCTCAACTCAAAACTTGGAATTTACGTCAAATTTCTCCTCTCTTTTCCCTTACTGCCAAATCAGTTGGTTACTAAGCTTTATTATAAATTCTATTGTCTACCTCTTAAATTGCCTCCTTCTTATCCTGTTTCTTTGTTTGGCATGTTCTAGACCCATTCTCTGCTCATCTGATGTCTTTACATTCTTCAAAGATCATCTCTCCTTTATTAACCCTTCACCAAATCTCTTATCTGTAAGCCCTTCCCCTACCTCTTCCCTCCCATTCCTTCTTGGTGACCTAACTTCCTGTCACACAGATTTCTGTCCTAGTGCTTACACCATTGTATCATAAGTTGGCAGAACAAGTTAATTATCCCTGTATTACAGATGAAGAAGTTAACATTTAACAAATACTAACTCGCCTATCTTAGATCACAGACTAAGTTATTATAAAGTGGAGTTTGAATTAGTATCCAGACTCTTATATATCTTCATTAATATGTTTACATTAAGAACCTCAAACAATAGGTGTCTAGATTTAAAGACAAAAAGAGGTAGGGGTGGGAGGAAAATAGTTTCAGAAACTATTTTATTTTATTTTATTTTATTTTATTTTATTTTATTTTATTTTATTTATTTTTATTTTTTTTCAGAAACTATTTTAAATACCAACATTGAATAACTAAAATGACCTACTCATATCTGCTTTACAGTCTTGAAAAATAATTTATTTGGAGTCATTTTAACTAACAACATAATTATGATTGGTGCATAAGAAAAACTAGGACATTACACGAATATTCTTAAAACTTACAGCAAAAGCCATAGACAGAAGATTTTTTTACATTTAGCATTTTATGAAATCTTTTCTGTGGCTGAGTTCAAACTACTGATTTTACAGAGGAGGAAACTGAGGCCCAAGTAGGGCCAATATTCAAGTCCATATCTCTCTCAGTAATAAAAACAATAATAATTTTGGAGTATAACCACCTAAAAGAGTTGGAGCACAAACGTACTTTAAACATAAAAGGAAGACGGCTTTCAAAATATTACTTTTTGGGGATCCCTGGGTGGCTCAGTGGTTTGGCGCCTGCCTTTGGCCCAGGGGGGATCCTGGAATCCCGGGATCGAGTCCCACATCGGGCTCCCTGCATGGAGCCTTCTTCTCCCTCTGCCTGTGTCTCTGCCTCTCTCTCTCTCTCTCTGTGAATATCATAAATAAATAAATAAATAAATAAATAAATAAATAAATAAATAAATAAATCTTTTAAAAAAATCAAAATATTACTTTTCTTCATTTGGACATATTTTTGAGATTTTGTTAAAAAGGTAATCATGTCCACCTAAAAGTTACATTATGCTTCTTTGCAGTGTTTTTTTTTTTTTTTAAATGATTTTATTGTTGCTGTTTTATTTTTAAATCTCAATTTAGAGTAAAAAAAAAAAAAAAAAGCCCACATTTTATATCATGGCTCAGTACACATATACATGATGAAAAGTTTTAAGAAATTATAATAACCCTAATTATGTGAAAGTACTTTGATATTGTCTCTTTTGTTCTATTCTAATTTGGTCTATTTATTCTAATCTAATTTGTTTCAATACAAATTTAATATTAGGCAGGGACTACGGAAGGATTTTACAATCCACTAATGAATTGCAACCAGTAGTTTGAAAGCACTGCTAAACTGCATAGACAAAGGTCAAGTAGGAAATTAAAGAAACTAGTCCTAGTGCTCCTTTTACATATGTGAGGCAAATTGGCCTTCCAATGAATATAGGAACTCAGAGCCATTGGAGATGAAATTTCCTTTTTCTGAAGTTTTAGGATTCCTGAGCCTATGAGGGTTTATTTTTTTTCCACCATTACAACTGGAAATTTGGGATAGTTAAATCTTAATTTCTCCTGTATGACAGTAGTATGCTAAACTATGGGCCCATATAAAACATTTGGGATTCTCTTTGAGCAACACATTTATAGAAAATAATACATTATAGATATTAAATAAAGCTTTTTTAGGGCAGCCCAGGTGTCTCAGCAGTTTAGCGTTGCCTTTGGCTCAGGGCTTGATCTTGGAGTCCCAGGATCAAGTCCCATGTTGGGCTTCCTGCATAGAGTCTGCTTCTCCCTCTGCCTGTGTCTCTGCCTTTCTCTCTGTCTCTCATGATAAATAAACAAAATTTAAAAAAATAATAATAAGGCTTTTTATTTTTATTTTATTTCTAAATATTTTATTTATTCATTCATTAAAGACACAGAGAGGCAGAGACACAGGCAGACAGAGAAGCAGGCTCCCCATGGGATGCCCGATGTGGGACTCTATCCCAGGACCTGGGATCACACCCTGAGCCAAAGGCAGACACTGAACCCCTGAACCACCTAGGCATCCCTAAATAAAGCTTTTTATGCATTATTAATATATTCTTAAAATAAATTATAATCACTATGGTGTGGGCAAAATTAGGCATTCCCTCAATGTTTTTAAAGTTTTACAATAAAGAGGGTATTTTTTTTTGCTCTTCTATCCTTTTAAAAATTTTGGAATTACAGAATCAATATACATGTTTAGAGAAATATAAGTACAGTATTAAGTTTTTAGAAAATAACTTATTTTTTTACCACAGCAATAATCAATGTTGATTTTTGGGTGTCTATAAATTCCTGACCTCCCTGTTACAATTTTATGGTAGTATAACAGTTAACATGAAAGACACATTCTCACTAGAAATTATCATTCTTTTTTAATTTTGACAATCTAAGAGTGAAAATCATAGCTTTTATATCATTGATTATAAATGAGGTGAAACATTCTTATAAATTTCCTGTGTAAATTTTAATTCTCTTAAATTTCATTAAAATATTTTGTTTTAATAATAAAAACACTATTACATAGTTAAAATTATCTTTTTCTTTTTAATTCTCAGTTATATTTTAAAAAGACATAACCACAGACATCCCATAATTTTTATCTAAATTTTTTTAGTACTTTCAACGGTTTCATGCTTTTTATATATTTAGTCTATAATCTTATTCTATATCATGTCTTTTAAACTTTTTTTTGTTTTTTTTAAGTAGGCTCCACACCTAACATGGGGCTTAAATTCATGACCTGAGATGGAGTCGCATGCTTTACCAACTGAACCAGCCAGGTGCCACTAAACTTTTAACACACAATTCATCTCATGTCTTTTGTTTTATGGTAGGGTTCTAACTTCGTTTTGTTACATACTGTGAACCATTTGTTCCAACAGTATTTATTGAATAATCTATGCTTTGTCGCTTTTTCCTAAAAAAAAAATGCCAACTTTATAAAAACTAAATTACTCTATCGATTTTAGTCCCCATCTGGACTTTCTATTAGATTCCATTAGGCCAATTCCATTTTGAAATAATACCGTACTATTTGTTAAAAAAAGAGACAGCAAGCTCAAAATGGAGTCCAGTTGCTAAGCCCCACGTCAGCAAATCAGGACTTAAATCCTAACCTAACTGCTGTTTAGATCCTTCAGCATATGAACTTAACCAGCCAACATGGAATTACCTGGGCAGCATTAGTGAGATGACCTTCCATTCTCCTTAGGAAAGCAGCCTTGCCTGAAACAATGCATGCTTTACCAATAGTTGCCTTCTTTCCACTCCTTTTTTGCCTTTAAAAATTTGTCCTTTTCTATAGCTCGGCAGAGCTCCTTTCTATCGCCTGATGGGATGCTGCTAGATTCATGAATCAGTGAATAAAGCCAACTTGATCTTGACATTTACTTAGTTTACTTTTTTAAAAAATATTTATTTATTCATTCATTCATGCATTCATTCATTCATTCATTCATTCATGAGAGACACAGAGAGAGGCAGATACATAGAGGGAGAAGCAGGCTCCCTGCAAAGAGCTCAATGTGGGACTCAATCCCTGGACCCCAGGATCACGTCCTTAGCCGAAGGCAAAGGCTCAACCACTGAGCCACACAGGCGTCCCTACTTAGTTTAGTTTTTGTTAACAGATTTGGTGGCAGCAGCAGGATGGAAGGAGACTACCAACAGCTTAGAGGACAGGAAACACAGGGTGGTTCCCCACAAACACTTTGGATTCACTGTCTTTCTCACTGTTACCAAAGGCCATGGCTAAGCTCCTTGTAGGTTCACAGCTCCACTGTCTTTGCAAGGAGCTCCCAATTCTAATTGGTTTTCCAATCCAGGGCAGGTCAGCTTTAGCTGGAGCTGAGCCTCTAGCCTTTCAGACCACAACCCTCAGGTTTTTGAATGGGAAATCCCCAGCCCTTAATTCTGTCCCAAGATCCACAAGGGAACTATTAGGGGCAATGCACAGTTCACATCCACACTGCCTTCCCACCCCACTCCACCCTGCCATTGCACAATCTGCAATTGTTGATGACTGATGGTTCAATTCTCTCCTGGGTCCGAGGTTCTATAAGGATTGTTGGTAGTGCATACAGGGCCTCCTCTTGGCCAAGACATAGTGACATCTCTTGGTTATGGCTAATATATCAAGGTATATGATTTGTTTGCCTTATTTTTGTGTAGATAAAGGCTATCGCTAATGGGGATTTTGGAGACCAAAAAGCTGTGAAAATTGGTGGACACGGGTTGAGCACTTCAGAGTTGTTAGAGTGCTCCCCTCAAACCCAAAGATTTCTATGTTAGAATAAGTTGGCCATGGAACAAATTAGATTGATAATACATTAACCACCAAACTCAAGAAAATTTCTATGTAGAAAGGTATACTGTGGGATCCCCGGGTGGCGCAGCGGTTTAGCGCCTGCCTTTGGCCCAGGGCGCGATCCTGGAGACCCGGGATCGAATCCCACGTCGGGCTCCCAGTGCATGGAGCCTGCTTCTCCCTCTGCCTGTGTCTGCCTCTCTCTCTCTCTCTCTCTCTCTGTGACTATCATAAATAAATAAAAATTTAAAAAAAAAAAAAAAAAGAAAGGTATACTGTAAAACACTGCATAATCCCAAAACTCGTCTCCTTTAGGTATTAGTTTGGCTTGAGAAATCCAAAGGTTTAGCTAATGGTATCCTTAACCTCTAGAGCCAAGTATACAACTTCCTAGCATATCTGTTCATTTTATATCTAAGAATTATGGCCCTGGAAACTATAAATACCTACAGAAATAGCAACATCTTACTAAATTTGTTTTGTGTCATGGAAATGTAGCTTCTTGGTAGCTCCCATATTGGGGATTCCAAAATATGACCAGACAGTAATGTGGGTTCAACTCCATCTGTGGCTAGGGTCCTACTAAACTTCCGCCATCCCTCAGGGGAACGATAATGTCCATTAGAAGGATTGTTCCAATTAGATACGATCATTCATTTAGGAAGTGCACTTAAAAGTAAGAGTTCCAAATTAAACAAAACTATAGAAATGGAATAGCTATTTTAGTTGGTATGTAGAAGATTCCAAAAAGCTTCAAAAATTCCAAAATAGCTTAATTAAAAGTTAAATTGCAAAGAAAAAAAATAGTTAAATTGCAAAAAGCTAATGAAAAACTAAAGACATAAGAGGTACCTAAAACAAAAGATTATAAGACTATCATAACTTTTACTGCTCGCCTCTATCTTCCTTTTTAGTCTAGTAAGCCCATGCCTGAACTGTGTTGTACCCTGAACTTCACCCTGTGAAGTCCCCTGAAGGGACCTCAAGACCATAAACAGAAGTCCACCGAGTTAATGGCTTTACAGACATACTGACTATCTGCCTTAGAAGGAGGCCCTCCATATGGGCCCCTCCCAGAGCTAATGAGACTCTGAGGGATTTTCTGCTAACCTGCTACATTTATTCTCTTAAATAGGCAAGGGGAAACTAAATTAAAATTAATTCTAAAAACCTTGCCAAATTCTGGTAAATATCAGAACTACATGCTTCACTTTAAACCCCAATCAGAATCCACAGATGGGATCCTGGGAAAACTGGCACAGGCACGCTAAGGGTCACATTCCCCATATCTTTTGTCTGTAGTACCTTGTAGATAAAGAAAAATAAGATATCTTTTGTATTCTTTGGGGGCACCTCTTGAGTCCAAGTGGTCATTCAATACTGCCAGATATATTTACTGTTTGTCATTACCTGTGTGTTACTGTTAGTCCAAGTGGTCATTCAATACTGCCAGATATATTTACTGAAAACTGACAAGATATTTAAAAGACATGTTTAAGTACCTCTGTGGTCAAAAGCTGGCCACATTAGAAGCTGATATTCAGAGCTGCATTAAGAATTTTTTAAAGGGCTTCTTCCCTAAGCAAATTGAACATACTATAGTTGGATGGGTAGATTAACCTAAAATGTCCTTTAAGCTGCAACCCAATTCTTTGAGGAGTTAGAAACAGCTTCCTTATCTTACAAATCTTTACAAAACTGGAAATAAAGCTCTTGAAGCAATTCAAAGTTCACATATTCCTTTTTAGGAGTCCCAAAACTTCCCCTATGTATCTCAAAAGGCTTGTAAATATTGGCTTTAGGAAAACCGAAGTCCTTCTTGGAGAAATTTGCAACCCTTCCCTGTGCCTTTTAAATATAAATGTTAACTCTTACCCAGACTGTCCCCAAGTGCTAAGACTAAAAAAAAGCAAAAATGGGATAAAAGAGGCTATTTAAAAATACAAATTGCTCTACAGCTTCCATAAGATTACTTGTCAAGGACAGAGGTGAATCTTAAGTGACTTCTCTACAAATATTAGTAATATAAGGCGTTAGCCATAGAAGCTATAAGATCTGTGTTTACATCTCTCTGCATGTTTATATGAGTCCATATATATGGGTTATAGATGTGTGGTATTTTTCTACCTCTAGAGGGTATTACCAAAGTTAATTCGTAAAAGAGCCTATTTAATTGGCTTAAACAGACAAGCACTTATATAAATTTAGTATTCATAAAAATTTTCAAAAATATAATAGAAACTTAATCCAAATGAATTTCAGGTCCATGTGATCTGGGGAAATATTTGGTATTAAAGCCAGTTTGAGTTGCTTGAGTTAATTAAAACAGGTATATCTTTAGAGTGACCAGCATTAAATATAATACCTTTATTCTGTTAAGGCTTACTAATGGTCAAATAAGTTCATGTAATCTCTTACAAGGTTTGTCAGCAAGAAAAATAGCTTGAGATGATGGCTGACTTTGCCTATGGTATCATGAAGTTTTTATGGGTAGTCTAAACAATTGCTAAGAACAAGTAAATTAAAGAGATATAAGTAGGATAAAAGTTTTGTATGAACTTTTTTAGTTTCCCCAAATATTTTGGTAACCTGAAATCTTAAAGTTTGCTGGGTTAAGTTAAATGATGAGTCAAGTTAAATTCATTGAATATCCAGATTATTTCCAAATAAGATAAAATAATTAAACACTAATTACTGAACATAGGTTTATTCAATGTTTGACTTTCTTTTACAAACGAATTAAAAATATTTGGGTCTATTAGTAGTGTTTTATGACATGCTGAGAAATTTTCTATGATAAAGCACACTTAAAAAAAAAAAAAAAAGCACACTTCTAGAAATTATTAAAAGTATTTATAAGTTTGCCAGCCGGTCAAATGTTCGTGTAAATGACAGTTTATAGTCTCTTACTTCTTGGTTTTCACCAGAAATTAAAATTTTCTAAGGGTTAAAATTCTAATATATATAATTAAAACCACTAAAAATAATAAGAGAAAGGAATTTTACATATGCCAGGACTGCTTAAGATTGAAATGAATTTAATTAAGTAAATGAGTTTCAATATCAAAAGGAAATGTGTAAAATTATAGTTCAGTTTTCTTTCTGTTAAAAGGACAAAGTTTCCTTGGACTATTGGTCTGCTCTTTATAAAAGACTGTAAAGGATTTTTCCTTACCTTTTAAAATAATATGTCTTGAAAACAAGGATTCTGTGTTTAGTCAAAATAATTTCCTGTGTTATTTTTATCAGGTCTTTGGTAATGTATTAAAAAAAGTGAATCCTCTCTATTAAAAGAGTAAAGTATGTTTTGTTTGTTTGTTTGTTTTTAAGATTTTATTTATTTGAGAGAGAGCAAGACTGCACAGGCGGGGGAAGTGGCAGAAGGAGAAGGAGGAGTAGCCTGCTTTGCTCAGGCTCCAGGCAGGGCTGGATTCCAGGATCTTGGGACCATAACCTGAGCCAAAGACAGAAGCTTAATGGACTGAACCACTCGGACACCCATTTTATTTTATTTTTTTAACAACTATTTAACTTTCTGTATTTGCCTGCAAAGTCTTTAATTTTCACCACGTTTAAATGGAAAATTAAGTATTGTTTTATGGTGACCTATGTTCCTATTTGACCAACTGTTTTAAAAACTTTTGATATTTTTAGAAACAAGTGTTGGTGAACATGTGAAGAAAAAATAAGTCCTCTTGCATTTTCAGTGGGGATATAAGCTGATGCAGTCACTGTGAAAAACAGTATGTAATTTCTTCAAAAGTTAATAATAGAACTATCCTACAATCCAGTGTTCATACTCCTGGGTATTTTTCCCCAAAATACAAAAACACCAATTCAAAGAAATAAACATACTGCTATGTTTATAGCAGCATTATTTATAATAGCCAATTACAGAAGCAGCCCAAGGTGTCTATTGATAGATAAATGGATAAAGAAGATGTGATGTATATGATGGAATACTATTCAGCCATAAAAAAGATGAAATCTTGCCATTTGCAATGACATGGATAGAGCTAGAGAGTATAATGAAATAAGTCAGTCAGAGAAAGACAAATGCCATGTGATTTCACTCATATGTGGAATTTAACAAAACAAATGAGCAAAGAAAATAAAACAGAGAGAGAGAGAGACAAACCAAGAAACAGACCCTTAACTATAGAGAACAAACTGCTGGTTCACAGAGGGGAGGCTGGTGGGGAGATGGGTGACATAGGCGATGGGGATTAAGGAGTGTACTTACAATGAGAACGGGGTAATGTATGGAATTGTTGAATCACTCTACTGTATACCTAGAAACTAATATAACACTATTTGATATCTATACTGAAATTAAAATAAAAGCTTAATAAATAAATACTCCGAAAATAAACTTTTTGGTGTTTTTGACAAAATTCTCAAAAATAAAATTCTAAATGAAGTCTTTTTGACTTAATCCTAACTTTAGGATTTTCCATAGGGTCTCTGGCAAAGCTTTATTTTCTCCCTTTATATAAAAAGGGTCATGTTAAACTAATTAGGGTTATTTGATATACTAAATTGCATAGGAGGCATTATCAAATAAGAAGCCCCACAAAGCCCTCTTTATGTCGTGTTTGTGTAGGTATATGTTAGATATGTTCCATAGAATATGAATTCTTGGAAATCTGATATGTCCTGCCATAATGTTATCAGTCATACTGCACTATTATCTTAAAATGTGGTGTGTCACAGAAATAACCAAATTTTCTTGTCAATTTCATTAAAATGAACTCTTATCAGATCTTTATTTGTTTTTTTTAAAGATTTGATTTATTCATTGGAGAGAGAATGTACACATGTACACACGCGTGCACACACACACGTGTGTGTGTGGGGGGGGAGCAGATGGAGAGGGAGAAGCAGACTCCCCACTGAGCAGGGAACCTGATGCAGGACTCGATGCCAGGACCCTGAGATCATGACCTGAGCCCCTAAGGCAGATGCTTAATCATCTGAGCCACCCAGGTAGCCCATCAGATCTTTAATAATGGGTATTTTTAAGATTCTATTGTCATTTACAGTTACTGTTTTACTCAAATGTTTTTGCAAAAGTGTTCCAGCAAAGGGACTTCATCTTCAAGGAGATTCACGGAAAAGGATTTTTTTTTAACTAGTTCATGTTTTTGATAACTTTAAAATCATAAATGTGAACTGGGTAAGAATTTCCAGAGCTAATGGAAAAACTGGTTTTAAAGCAGAACAAGGATTAATATCATGGGACTGAATGAACTGATGAGGACTTTTTAACTGAAACACTGCTGGTTCTTTAATGTTTTGTTTTTTCAGATTTTAAGAAACCTTTTTCTCTTTTCTCTTAAGCTATCAACAATTTGATAAGGTATACCTTTGTGAACAAAGATGAGACATTTACTTTTTCTCTCTACCCGATCCCTCCAGAATTAGAAAACTCTTGAGCATTCTTTTCATGGCAATATAGTTATTTGCATAAGTTCAATGAGATTCTGTTCTCTTTGTAATAGGATTGATTATATCACCAAAGCTTCACGAGAATGTCATATTTGAAATAGATACGCATAGACTCAGACTGACCAGACAGTTTTAAGGAACCGAGACTGTCTTTACAGAGCCAGTAAAGCCTCTGAAAAATCAGCCTGGTGCCTTGCTTATAAGGTTCCAGCAAAGCAATCTTAAAAAGAGCTTATATGGTGGGTCATTATCTTGTTGCACTTATGCAAATACTCAAGCCAATCTAATGCAAACAAATCAGTTTCACCATGATTATCCTTAGAAAACAAAGAAATGGGGACAATTGTAGAGAGAAAAATTATATGTGCACCTTTGTATACTATATTCTAATCCTGTTAATTGTCTTTGAGATTTTGTTACAGGCTTGTAAACTGGACTGGTTCTTGAGTTATTCTAGTTTCTTAAAAAAATATCTGGAGGTGAATCTCCAAACTAATGTGTCCAATTTTCTCCTACCCTTCTGAATTGGAATCAGTAAGAAAAAAGACTGCCCTTGAACCTCCGTGAAAGGGACTATTTCAGCTCATTCTCATTACCTATATGACAGCTATACCTCAGGGATTTGGACCCCAGATATACATCCACCTGATACCTGGTCCTGAGAAAATGCTAGAAACCTCCAAATCAAATTGAGGTAGATTGCTTCCTTCAAAATGCTAGATCAAGACTTCATATTTTAACTAAGCATGAAATGCTTCCTTCTTCCCTTTCTATTATTCTGGTATTGGCTTGGAAAGATAAGTGCCAACATCCTTATCTCGTCTGTCCTTGCTAAAGGGGCAGGCGGTTAAATTCTGGATTTTAGAACAACTTTTTATTCTAGGGTAGGAGAAAAGTTAACTGACCCCTGGCTTGAATGTACAAATGCAACAATCCCTGCAAATGAATCCATTATCATGCCACCTTAGTGGGAGTAGTTTGTGTCCTGACATGATTTATCTGTCTGTGGTAGTTATCATTTTCCTTGGGCCTGTTAAAACCTAGATAACTGTCACAAAGCCAGACAATATCTTTTAGATTATCTAAATGTGCCTCCAACTTTCCACAAACTAAGACACCCCATTGGTTGATTCCCCTGGATTTATATTGCTGAGTTAGAAAGGAATTACCAGAAGCCATTCATGAATCAGGATTCATTTCCTTTGGCAGGGCCCTACTCCCCAGGTTAGGAGTAAAGGTAAATGAGAACATGATAAAAAACAAAAACAATAACAATAACAACAACAACAACAAAAACACCTCCCCTTAACCATTAAAATATTACAGATGCTGCTGCTAAGACAATAAGTGCCCAACTTATAGAAGTGTTTGTGCTATGGCTGACACCATCTCTTGTACCTACATTAATATTTCTGGAGAAGTCGAAATTCAGTTAAATGAAATCACTGAGCAAACCACTGGGCTTAAACAAGGTGTCTCTTTCCACAGAGTCTTACTTTGCCATATTTGGTTTTCATTGGTTTGGGTTTGGGGAACCCAGCTCTGAAGCACACTCCAAACATTGGAAATTATCTTGCTTATAAGAATCATAGTAATCTCTCTGGTGTGTTGTACTTTCTCCAAAGCTTTAAATGCATGTTCACAGCTGCTAACCACCAAGCAAATGATCTCCTTAAGATTGGGACAGCAATAAAAAAGAAGGGGGGGGGGGTAGAAAAAGGAGAAGGAGGAGAATAGTCACCTTAAAAATTGTGAAACTGCAATGGAATATTCCTCAGCCATTAGAAACGACAAATACCCACCTTTTGCTTTGACGTGGATGGACCTGGAGGGTATTATGCTGAGTGAAGTAAGTCAATCGGAGAAGGACAAACACTATATGATCTCATTCGTTTGGGGAATATAAAAAATAGTGAAAGGGAATAAAGGGGAAAGGAGAGAAAATGAGTGAAAATATCAGTGAGGGTGACAAAACATGAGAGACACCTAACTCTGGGAAATGAACAAGGGGTAGTGGTAGAGGAGGTGGGTGGGGGGTTGGGGTGACTGGATGATGGGCACTGAGGTGGGCACTTGGCAGGATGAGCACAGGGTGTTATGCTACCTGTTGGCAAACTGAGCTCCAATTAAACAAAAACTTGCAAAAAAATAAAAAATAAAGATTAAATGCAAAGTCAAACATAAATCTATAGTGAACACCTGTTCAAGTAATCTGAAGTATTTTGTAGTCAAAATATATTTTCAATTAAAAAAAAATGTGAAATTGAAGTTGTGTCATATGAATATCACAGAGATTAAACAGAAAGCATGATGGCCTGTGAATACCACACAGATGATCAACAAAAGCTATTAGAAACTACAAAGCAGGGATCCCTGGGTGGCGCAGCGGTTTGGCGCCTGCCTTTGGCCCAGGGCGTGATCCTGGAGACCCGGGATCGAATCCCACATCGGGCTCCCGGTGCATGGAGCCTGCTTCTCCCTCTGCCTGTGTCTCTGCCTCTCTCTCTCTCTCTCTCTGTGACTATCATAAATAAATAAAAATTAAAAAAAAAAAAAAAAAAGAAACTACAAAGCAGTGAGAACTACAAAACAGTAGCTGAAAGTAGTGCTAATGCCTTAAATTTTGATCACACCTCTCAGTTAAGCTGAGAGTCTGATCAAAAGTGGGGGGATTGTTAATAAAGGAGACAGCAGGCCCAAAATGGAGTCACATACTAAACTACACTTCAGCAAACCAAGAATTAATACCTAACCTCATTGTAGTCTCAACTCCCAGGAATGTACCCTTAACTAGTCAACAGGGAGTTACCTGGTCGGCACCAGTGAAATAGTCTGCCAGAGAGAGCCCTTCCATTTCCCTTCCAAAGTCAATCTTGCCTGAAACAATCCATTATTTCTTAACAATTTCCTTTTTCTATCCCTTTCCCAACCTTAAAAACCTTTTCTTTTCTGCAGCTTGACAGAGTTCCTTTCTATTGTTAGGTGTGATGTTGCCAAACTCATGAACTGCTGAATAAGATGTCCACTGACAGATGAGTGGATAAGGAAGATGTGGTATATACATATATACAGCGGAATACTACTCAGCCATCAAAAAATGAAATCTTGTCATTTGCAATGACGTGGATGGAATTAGAGGATATTATGCTAAGTGAAGTAAATCAATCAGGAAATACAATTATCATATGATCCCACTCATATGTGGAATTTAACAAACAAAACAGGGTCATAGGGGAAAAGAGGAAAGAAATTAAACAAGATGAAAACAGAGAGGCAGACAAACCATCAGAGAGTCTTAACCACAGGAAACAAATGAGGGTCACTGGAGGGGAGGAGGTGGGGGATGGGGTACCTGGGTGATGGGCATTAAGGAGGGCACGTGATATAATGAGCACGTGTTACAAAAGACTGATGAATCACCAAACTCTACCTCTGAAACTAATGATATGCTATATGTTAATTAATGGAATTTAAATAAATTTTAAAAATAAATTTACTTAGTTGAATTTTTACCATTTAACATTTTATATTACTTTATAATAGTTTAATACTTGATGAGGAAAATCCTTCCACATAGCTCTTCTTTTCAAATGTATGGCTATCTTATTCACTGTATTTTCCAGAAATTCTTTAGACTATTTTTGCTCCAAAAAGGTGGGGCTGGAGGTTGACTGAAGATTGTTAAATATGTAGCTTAATTTTAGAACTGACATTTTCATAGCATGAACCTTCTCATTTTGGAATGTAGCAATTCTCTATTCACTTGCGTTTTCTGTTATGCCTTGGCACAATGCTGTAGTTTTATTTTTATTTTAAATGATCAGTAACTAATTCTTTCAGTCTTTCTTTCTGTCCTTTACCCTCTACTTCCCTCTGTGTTCTAGTCAATGAAATTAAAAATGTCTTAAAGACATACAACATTGTAGATGAAAATAATCATCTTAGGTAACAGTTATTTGAGTTCAAGAAATATTCAAATTAGAAGAAAACCAGAAGGGGGGCACTTGGGTGGCTCAGATGGTTAAATATCTAACTTTGGCTCAGGTCATGATCTCAGGGGTCCTAGGATCAAGCCCCAAATGCAGCTCTTTGCTCAGTGGGGAGTCTGCTTATTCCTTTGCCCCTTTCCCCTGCCTCCTGCTCAGGTTCTCTCCCTCAAATAAATTAGTAAAATCATTTAAAAAAGAACAAAACCAGAAGGTATTCTTGTACTCATAATGCTCTACTGGCTCTATCATAACAAAATTCATAGGCAAAAGGACTTTAGGTAAGCCCAAAAAAACATCATCAGGGAAATAGTGATATGCAAAACTTATATCTTGGGGTCTATTTTTTATAACTTCATTGTAAATTAATATAATGACTATCTCTTTTGAAAATATCCATGCTAATGGAGAGAAGCAGCCATGAAAATATTGTAAATTATCCAATAACGCATAAGGTTTATATTTACTTGAGAAATGGAATATGTCTGATATTCAGCAATTCACAATTCTTCTAATAGAATGTGTAAAATTGTGGCTTGACACAGAAAAATTGGTAAGTATCCAGTCATCTCTTCTTTTTCTCTGTCATTCCCATACTGTTTACTTAATTCCTCCTCCAACCCGACCAGTTAAGTCAATAAATAGATGATATATCTTGGATTCATGTAGGGCAGAACTTTAAGGAGGATATTTTTCTTCAGACTTGCCCAATTCCTTAACCATGAGAATGGTATGTAAATATTTGCTTTTCCAAGAATGAAATTTCACACTTTTTTCTATTCCTGTAGCAGTGAGTATAAGTGTCATATTTATCAATGGACAGCCTGATGTCACATGTAGATAATTTTGAAATTTTCTTTTCAATAGTCAAATACAGTTATCTTAATGACAGCAGTTTGGCTGCAATGATATAAATCATTCAGAATAAACTGTCATCACTACCAGAATAACAAAATTCTTCTAGTGGTAACAATGCCAGATATTTCCAACTGTTCTTCTCAATGTCCTCTCAACAATCCTTCAAAGGTATAGCATTCCCTCTCTAATTTTTCTGATTAGATCACCCATCTCCACAGTTTGCATTCCCATAATGTAAGTGCCTGACATTAAGCTTTTTGATTGTAAGGTAAGTGCTCGACATTAAGCTTTTATTTGCTGACAGATCCATTTCAAAGTCATCCATCTTAAATAAACATATGACAGCTGTATGACACAGTTCCTAGTAAAACACCTAGATAAAACAGGCTACCCCTAACCGTGGAGTTCCCTCCTTTAGAAATCCCTGCGTAACTTATATAACTGACCACTTGGATGATCCAGCTTTCCCCCTCCTGCATCCTAATTCTCAAGCCTAGGCTTTAAATTTGTCAATGGAGAGTGAACCTGTGAAACCCTAACACACCTTACCCTTGACCCCAGTAAAAGCAGAGCCCCAGCTCTGTGCTTTCTATCTCTCTATACTCAGGACCTTACTGAATGGCTCTGGTACATACCATAGACCCTGCAGGACTTGTGAGCAATAAACCTTGTATTTTCAAGGTCCCCTGATAATTGTTGCTGTGGTATACTTTGCAACCAGAATAAGAACCCCAAAGGAAAGTCCAGCTGCAACACTAGCTCTGGTTGGGGAAATATCTTTGGGGGCTCACAGGACCAAGTGAGTACCCAAGGGCATTCCTAGCCAAGAGCATCACTTGAGACCCACACAGAACAACTTGCCCAAACTATCTGTGTCTATGTCTGTCTACATGTATATCATCTATATCCATAGCTAATTACTGCACACAGCCAGGAACACAAACACACAAATATCTGAATCAGGCAAGGAAGCTTGAACAGGAATCATCTTTTCCAATATTTCATTGCATAGTGAAAGAACTTGAGAAAACCGAGGTTCTTGAAATTGAGTTTGTTCAGGACCCCATCTCCAGTCTCTTGAGGCCCTTGGTTCAGTATTCTTTTTGACCTTTTCAAACACTCCTCATTTTGTCTTGCACCCAGAGCATTTCCAGAGAATAGACACAAGTTTATATACTTTCTTTATGCTGCTTTGATCTTTAACATGACATTAAGCAATGTCTCCTAAATCTGCGTTAACTGTATTACATGGAGCATTTCAAATAATTATATCTCCTGTAATTAAAACAAACAAAAACTTCCCTTCCTTTTAAATCTCTGAAAAGCACCATTAAATGCCAGCAAATATTATCATTTTATATCAAATAAAAGACACATATTAAGGGAGATTATTCTCTCATTTTCTACTAAATTATTGGGTCACTTTTGGAAATGTTTTATAAAGACACGATATTAGAAATGTATGCAAGTAATCAATCCATTTTAATGTTTCCCTTAATTTTACAACATCTCTAGAAACTACAAATCCCAAAAAGGAAAAGAGGAAATAATTGAAATCGATAAGAAGGCTTATGGACATGCAAAGTTATTAGTAAAATACAAGGGTTTTAATTAAAGATGTTGGCTTTTTACAAAGGCTCGCTGTTATCCTGATTGATCGAGGCTGCTGGCTCAGCTCTTTCTCTTTTCCCCATTAGCTCCCACTTGCTTTTCTCTGACCTAATTGGATATTTACCACATCTGAACTACCTTTTTAAACATTTGTTCCACAAAGGTTGTGAATACAACTACACTTTAGACAAACTGTAAGTGTATGCACGTATGTGAGTATAATTCGTTTATTATTTTCATAATTTGTCATTTTGATTTTACAAGCAACAGATTTTTGTAAATTTTGTGGAAAAACTGACAACTGAGTTTTCAGTTATTACAATTTTTTGCTGAAATTTTGAGGAACAAAAATACATAAGTATTTTCTTATATTTTAATATTCACTTCAATAACTTTCAGACATATTTTAAAATAAAAAGGATATATATTGACATCTATATATATCTACATATATATATTTCTGAAGTTTGCACTAAAAGTCAATAGAATCCATAAGAGAGGCCAAGTTATTTTTTTCTTTTATTAAACTGAAAGTTTTTGTGTACTGCAGCTACTGAAAGTAATTTTCTTTGTGCACAATATAACAAATTACTGAGGAAAATGCCAAATCATTTTTAAAAATTTCTAAAAAAAGAAAAATTTCTAGCATATTCTACAATGTCTGTACAGAAACATTAAATGACAAAGTGGTTTTTTGGAATAAGTTTTTTCTTTGCCAACATAGTAGTACCCTCCATTTATATTTATCTAAAACAAAACAAATACATAGCTTGAGCTAATTTCATTGACATTCTATTTTTAATTTGAAACAAAGGATTAGGAGATAATCTAGCTAGGGAGGATATTGTAAAAGTAAGGGGTGAATTCCACGAGAAGTTTTCTTTTTTTCTTTTTTTTTTTTTTTTCCACCAGAAGTTTTCATTTGGTTAAAATAATGCCTTAGCTTTAATTGATTGAATGGACATTTCCATGGACAGCAGTATATTTGTTCATTCCAGTAGTTGAGACATACATTCCTTAATAATTTTTGTGGCGTGTAATTTTGGTTTGGGAGACAATTTTTTTGGCCTATTGTCAAATGCCCTTACCTTTTTTCACTTTGTTTCTAAGCCAGAAATGTTACCTGTAGAGGAACTGAAAAGACTAACGAGCACATGGAGCCTAGCAAATTTGAGTTAAAGAATCATCTTGAAACTCCTTTAATACAAAATTTGTGCAAAGGTTGGGAGAATCCAGCTGTAGTATTTGGATATATGTTTTCCTCCCTCCCTACTCAAAACACAGTGCCTAACTGAGATGGCACCAGGTCTAGAAGGGTAAAGGAATGTGTAAAATGAGCAACACCCTGCCTGATAATAGGAGGGTGGAGACAGCTGGCCTGATACTGTGCTGAAAGATAAAAAAGGACACGCAGTATCTATTTTAAATGAGATAAGTGTGCTTCATATATCTTGCAGGGACCGAGATAACTTTGTTCCTTTAATCATTATTATTTATTTCTTAAAGCTCAGTCTCTCTCCTACCTAAACTTATGGAGCTCAGACCTTAGGACGCAGTACTTATGAATAGAGAGAGTTGTCATTCTTACCAGTAAGCTTGCTGAATAATACTTCTATAAGCTTCAGACTTCACACAGCAGATAAGTTTGTCTCCCCTGACATGACTACATTAATCCACTGAATCAATTTACTTAAGCTGTGCCGTGGAGCAATGCAGCCACGATTTAACTGAGCTTAAAAGTACTTTCAAGTTTGAGGCACCGCTCCGCACACAACCCAGCTCTTGGGGTCCCGTCCAAAGTTCTATTTTGATCCAAAATGGACTCACTTTTGCTAAGCCCCACCAACCCTTAATTCCAGGAGTGGAATTTTAAACCAATCAGTCTGCAATTTCTTGATCGGAACTAGTGAGGAAATCATCCTGATAAAACCAGCTGTCTTCCCCCAAGGGGGAAAAATTTCAGCTTGCCTGAAATAATCCACTCTTTAATTCCCCTGTCCCACCCTCCTTCAGCCTATAAAGTCCTTCCATTTTGTACAGCTCCTCAGACTTCCCTTCTGTTTGCTCAATGGAATGCTGCTTGATTCGAGGAGCATTGAATAAAGCCAATTAGATCTTTAAATTTACTCAGTTGATTTTTTTTTTTTTTTAACAGCATCTATGTCAGAGATATTCCTGTTAGGTTTACAGGGTCAGTTCCCACATTAACATGACAAAGGATTCAAGGAAAATGAATTCAAGTGACTTTAGAAAGTCAGATTCACCAGTAAAAAGGTAAGAATGAAACACTTGGCTAGATTCTTACAAGCAAAAGGTACTTACTTTAATATTAATAAAATTCTTTAGGTTGTCTAAGGATTTGTTCCTAAGGAATTTGTTTAGAAAAATGTTTTATTTTTTAGAAAAAAAAAAAAGTTAAAAAAAATGGCTGCTGGCTCTGGAGTTGATAGTCTGAATGTTATTCAATGCAATAAGGGAAAAATGACACACTTAAGTTATTCAACATGCAATCAAAGCTCACAGTGGCACCCAATCCAGGACACAAAGTTAGTGCAAAGTGTTACTAAATTCTACTTAAAATGTACACAATTCTACTGCAATAATATCTAGAGGTATGCAGAGTGAGCTATTGTCCATAGTAAGCTTTACACTCTCCATTTCACTAGATTTATTAAAAACAAACCAAAAAAAACTTCTTCCTCATTTCCTTCTTTTTAAAACCCCTGCCTCCTGCAGGCCTCCCCTCAAGCTTACCATTGTTGTAACTCAGCATTTTTGTTTTTGCCATTTCTCTATTCAGAGATGTTTTCATTCTGATTATCACTCTGCTTCATTTCACCTTAACAAGGCATTCATTATCAGAGACTTGTTCTCTCAGAGCCTGAGTCTTTTGTCTTTACCAAGACTTCTTGCCATTTAGTGACACAGGGGAGAATTCCTGGCACATTTGTTGTTTTAGGAAGAGACACCTGTGGGAAGGTGCCAGAACTGATGCGATGTGGTGAGTGAAATGTATTCTTCAGTTGCCTTAGCTGATTCGCAGGGTTTTTTAATACTTTTACCTTCTTTACCTAATGTATGATAAGTCTCAGAAATAATTATCCCCAGAAGACGGGGAAATATTTGGCAAATCATGAAGTTGAATATCTTCAGAGAAGCCCTCACTGAAGTGAATTTATTTCAGTTAAGGGAAAAAAGTCATTTCTAAACAATTTAGGACTACATCTTTTAGATCCTAAAATGTACTTCTGTATGGCCAATCAACAAAAACAGAATATTATCAAAAAACTTGCATAGTCTTGGGGTGCCCTGGTGGCTCAGTTGGTTAAGTTTTTATCTTTTATCTTTTATCATGATCCCAGGGTCCTGGGATGGAGCCCAGCATGAGGCTCGCTGGGGGAGAGAAAGCTTGCTTTTCCCTCTTCTCCTTCTCACTGATTGCACATGCTCTTTCTCTCTCTCTCTCTCTCTTTCCCTCAAGTAAATTAAAAAAAAAAAAAAATCTTAAAAAATTAAAAATTTGTACAGCCTGGATTTTCTGATTTTTAAAAAGCTCAGTCAGGGTTCAGAGGAAAGCATGCCTCAAGTGGGCCTAAGGTTAAGTAACTGAAAGGCTATCAGAAGTCTAAAGGAAGCCTGAAAATTTTTACATTCTTAAAAAATTTTGATCACATATGATCATTTTCAGAATTTAGAATCTCTACAGAATCTCTTACAAAGTCTAATTCCCACCCCCACTCACCTAAAAAAAAAAAAGAAAAAACAAACATGTTTCTAAAATTCAGGTCTTACAACAAGGTCTTTGAATAGTTCCAAAATACATTTTGCCTCAGAATGGTGGGTTCTTTAAATATGGATAAGTAATTTACCTTTCAAATAGCTCAAACTGGGAGAGAGAGAACAGGAGTGAATGTCGAGGGCAAGTAGCCTCCTCTTCACTCTTAGGGTTTTTGCCTTTTTATTCCTCAGCCACGATATCAGTAGTCTTCACAAGGTGAAACTAGCCTACAAGAATTTCACTTCCACATGTATTCATTCATATTTAAGATGGATTATATTTTCTAACACTATTCTCCTTCAACTTATTAAAATATTAGCTATTATGTATTAGGTCCTTATCTATGCTAAAATATAGCTAAGCATTTCAACTCCATTACTGCAGTGAATTTGATTCCAGAGCAACAACCTTTGGGGTAAGTGTAATTATCTCTGTTTTTAGATTTGGTCACTGAGATTTAGAAAGATTAAGTCACTTTCCCATGACAGAAAATGGAAAAGACTGGGATTTGTATCATCTGGTTGATTTCAAATTCAATGTCCTTGTCCATAAGCTTGCTGTGCAAAATAGTATACAGGAAACCATTCTATCTTTGGACTCAGGACACTCAGGTTGAAATCCCAGGTATTAGCTGTGTAAATTTAATACCTGATCACTTCTTAAGGGTACATTTCCCCAATTGTAAAATGATGTAAGGATAACTGTCTTCTTTAATTCACAGGAATACGGTGAAAGTAAATTTTAAGAGGGAATCTTTTAATGAATTATAAAAGATCCTTGCAAATAAATACTATTCCAAAGTTTGTATTTGCACATATCAGATACATGTAAATGCTTTTGTCGAATTTGATTTTGATAGAGTCTGTGGTGGAGGCACAGAGACCATTAAGCTGATTTTAGGTCATTATAGTAAGCCTGATTTCTATGCTGAAAAAGTAGGTGAGGGACCCTGGGTGGCTCAGTGTTTGAGCGTCTGCCTTTGGCTCAGGGTGTGATCCCCATCTGGGGATCAAGTTCTACATTGGGCTCCCTGCAGGAAGCCTGCTTCTCTCTCTGCCTGTGTCTCTGCTTCTCTCTCATGAATAAATAAATAAATCTTAAAAAAAAAAAAAAGTAGGTGAATTAAATGACTTCATGCTGATAATCTGATACTGCTTGATGATTTTCTTAGTCAAGACTGCCTCCCACCCTCACTTGGTGGCAAGTAAAAAACTCATTTAATAGTGCTAGAAGAACATTGTGTTTCTTAAGGCACCTAAGATAGACACATAGAAGGCCTTCATGAAGGCCAGAGAATCAGTAGGTAAGAATTGCTACTCTCTTTGTGTCTCTGATTTTTGTTTGCCTCTGCATGACTGATTTAACAGGTTCAAAATGGAAACTTCCACTAGGTGTAATTTCTCCTCAAGTTCAGATTTCTAATGTAGTATAACCAGAATTTCTGGATCCCAAGTCCTAATTCTCTGGGAGAGAGTTTCATTGGCCCAGCATTGGTCAATATTTACTCTTATTATAAGATTTCTCATTCTCAACCTTCAGTACTTTTAAAATTTCATTCTGAATAATTATTCTTTGTCTGGGTAGGGGTGGAGTGAGGTTCTTCTATGCACTGCAGGATGTTTGGCAGCATCTCTGGCTTCTACCTACCAGATGCCAATAGATGCTCCCCAAGCCTGATTCAGTATTGGAACACCAAATATACTCAGACAAACAAATGTCCCCTGGAGGCAAAGTCACCTCTGCTTGAGAAATACTGTCCTATGACTAAGATTAGAGCATCACACAAAACAAACATGGGTGCAATGACTCACCCCTCTAGAAGGGGGTAGTTCTCAGAGGAAGACAGGTGTCTGCTTGGCAATTACCTAAAAGTTGTCTACATAAGAATAAGAGAAAATTATGAAAATTGAAAATTGAAAATTATGACTTTTTATTAACTTTTGTATTTTTTTTTACTAATATAACCAAATCGCTTAAAATTAATTAAAAATTACTGCATTTTGAATGCTGTATGAATTGAAGACATCTTTAATTTTCAAAGCTGGAGAACACTCATGTGTGCTGTTTTCACATTCTGTCTTTTAATAGAGTGATTTCCAAGACTTTGGCTCCCTGTCAATTAGAGAATGATCATTCAGCACTAAAACACTCCTACTACTACTACAAAGAAAGAGAATAAAAATTACATTTTTATTCTACAAAAACACATATAAAATACAGCAAATATTAATTAAAATAGTTTTATTTAATTTCATTCATTAATAGTATTATTAAAAGTGCTACACGGGACTTCTTGTCCAGAAATAATGGCATGAACCTGCCTTTCCCTGTCCTTCCTTCCTAAGAGCAGCATACTGTGGAAATAATGCAAAGGGTAACAATGCAAAGGAGAACTCTGAAAGGTGTTGAGACAAAGGCAAACTGGTCTGGGTTCCTGAACTGGAGGAACAACACAGTAGTAGGTGTCTTACGTCCCTCTACCCAACAGAAGAAAGGAGTCTAAACTAACATTTCCTAAAGGTAAGCTGGCAACAGAAAACAGCCCAGGTAGGCTTGTACATTCCCCAGATCGAACAGGTGGACCTCAAGGGTGCCAGGTGGGCGTGGTGGGCCTGAGAGTCCTCTCCCCCTGCAGCCGACCAGGGGTGGGTGGGTGGACCCACTAGCGGGGCCCAGACACAACAGAAGCAGCCAGGCTGAGAAGTGTCCTTGGTTCCTTTGTAAAAATAAGTAAGTAATCAAGTGAGTAAAAATTCAGTTTTAAATTTGACAACTCAGAAGTTTTCTTGCCAGGAGAGGACCTGTGGACCTCTGCACACTTTAACAATTTCCATGGTTACCTGCCACTTCATCACAGAGTATTATAACTATTCTTCTACATTAGAAATCTTGACTTTCTTAAGTAAGGCCACATCAATGTTATTTTAGCATAGTGTGGAACTCGATGTAGGCTACTTTGCTGTGAAAACCTTGTCTACTGCTATTGTAGTGAACCTATTTCATATATTAATCTAATCTTTACAATCCTTTAAAATTCTTGCCAAAACATAGCTCCATAAAACAGTATTTCTGTCAAATAAGTTAATTTAAGTCTACACTGAGATACTATGTTTCATCTAACTTTTTAAACTTTTTTTAAATTTTTATTTATTTATTCATGAGAGACACACAGAGAGAGAGAGAGAGGCAGAGACACAGGCAGAGGGAGAAGCAGGCCCCATGCAGGGAGCCCGATGTGGGACTCGATCCCGGGTCTCCAGGATCACGCCCTGGGACGAAGGAAGGCTCTCAACTGCTGAGCCACCTGGGGATCCTCCTCATCTAACTTTTTGACAAAGACCCGAAAGTTGGATAATACACAGTTTTACCCAGGGACTAGGGAAAACACGCATTCACATACATTGCTCCTGGCAGAGGAAACTTTTACAAACCCTACAGAGAACAAGATTTCCATGTTAGTGATCTCTATCAAATTGCATAAACACATGTCCTTGACCTTGTAATTACCATTTCTAGGAATTAACACTACAAGCAAATTCATGCACATATGCATGTAGGAAAAAACATCGAGGTGCATTAAAGCATGCTAACATTTGAGTGAAAAATGGGATAAAACATACACATATTTCCTACTGTATACATAAATTGTCTCTGGAAAAATACATAGAAATAGCCAGTAACATTTGTTGCCTAGGGGTGGCTGAAGGACAGAAGTAAAACCAAAGTAGGAAGACATTTTTACTTCAAGTATTTTTCTATTTTATGAATGTTGGACATGAAAATGTCTGTGAATTATTATTATTTTTTAAAGAAATAATTTACCAATGAGAGAATATATATATATATATATATATATATATATATATATATACACACACTATAATCTATAGTAATCTATACCTTGTTTCTATGGTGGCTTGTAGTAATTATTTTTGTGTTTCTTTATTGGAATGGAATCTAACAAATATGAACTGAGACAAATTAGAAATATCTGGACTTCCATTCAACAGTATAATAAGTTTCCACAATATCTAATATTTGTATATTCATACTTTCAATAACATTCTCTGTGTCTTCTATGCTAATAAAGGAATACATTTTAAATTGCCACCACACTGTTTTCCATATATTATTCCAGTCATTGTTATTGCAGCAGAAAGAAAAATCTTTACCATTTACATAGAGCATTTTGTTTTTCTTTTTTAAAGAAACCATTTATCCTTAAGATAGTGAAAGTTCAGTGCTGATTTAAATATGGCTTTAAGAATGCTAAAAAAAATAGATACTTTTCTTTGTACTCAAAATACCTTTTTTTTAACTTTTTTAAATGTCTTAGCAGTGATGATAGCTTATAGCTACTTTAATGACTAGTTCAAGAAACAATATAGGCAAGGACAAGATAGATTCACTTTAGTAGTGAATCTATACTCATAATTCATATAGTTAATATTTCTGTGCCTAGAACAGAGTGGGGACACGGTGCTGTTTGTTTTTCCTTCCTTTTTTTCTTTTTCTAATAGATAAATGGTGTTATAACTACTGGGGGAAAGTACTGAGATATTCAGTTAATGTGGAATGGAGTTACCATTTTGTATACATTTGGATTTCCTACTTTCTCTGAAATACAGACTCTTAAATCATAGATAATATCAGCACATCTGTGTTGTTGATAGTATTAACTTGGAAACCACAAAGGAATATAAGAAACAATTATATGCTATGCTTCATTTGAAAGCAACAAAATTGGACGGTTTACTTTACTTGAATAGTAGCAAGTCTACCACAAAGAAGCAAAAGCTCATTTTCATGTTTCTGATGACCCAAAAGTGTGAAAAACATCAGTTATTAAAATTCCTTGACCATTTCAAGCCTTTTGCCTTCTTAGTGTTGAACACTTACAGGTCTGGCAATGATTTTCTGTGGGTCCCCAGCATCGGCCAGTACAGGACTTATGACAACGTCCACCTGTAGAACAGGAAAAAGCACAGGCACATTATAATCTTTCGCTCTTTGACTAGGGATAACCCTTCAAAGAAAATACTCTTATTCCTTTATGAGGATTTTTATGTTATAATGTAGTGGAAACATAGCTCATAAAGTGCCCACTTAGGTAGCAAAACCCGAATGTCAAATGCACGGGAAGCTGAAATACAATCTGCTGATACTCAAAATCCTCTCATCATTTTATAAGAATTTCAAGCACTTAAGGGCAGCTGGGTGGCTCAGTCGGTTAAGCGTCCAACTCTTGACTTGGCTCAGGTGATGATCTCGGGGTTATGACATCGAGCCCCGGAGCCCTAGGTAGAGCTGATGTTGTAGGGCTCCACGCTCAGTGGGGAGTCTGCTTGAAATCCTCTTTCTTCCTCTGCCCACCTGCTCCCCATCCCCTTACACTTCTGCCCCCCAATGCTTGTGCTTTCTTTCTTTCTCAAATAAATAAATCTTTTTAAAAAGTTTTAAGCATTTAAAATATGAACCTTTTACGCAAAGCTTGATTTCAATTATTTGATACCCTCTTTTAAAATTTTTGTTGGTACTACTTTCTTTTTCAAATACAAGCCTTTATTTCCTGTAGCAGTTTCTTCTTCTTAAGGACTGGGCTACTCTAGGTATTTGCCTCAGCAAATACTCTTGTCCTACAGAGAAATTCTCCTAAGGACTAAGCAAAAGAGTATTAGCTAGAAAAAATCATGTATAATGACTTTCTCAGAAGTTTGCTTCTGAATTTCCTAAGTTCACTCTAAGTATTTGTGGGTATAAGAGTATAGAAGGGCTTATTTTTTAATAATAAATTTATTTTTATTGGTGTTCAATTTGCCAACATATAGAATAACACCCAGTGCTCATCCCGTCAAGTGCCCCCGTCACCCAGTCACCCTCACCCCCTGCCCACCTCCCCTTCCACCACCCCTAGGTCATTTCCCAGAGTTAGGAATCTTCCATGTTCTGTCTCCCTTTCTGATATTTCCCACTTATTTTTTCTCCTTTTCCCTTTATTTCCTTTCACTATTATTTATATTCCCCAAATGAATGAGACCATATAATGTTTGTCCTTCTCCGACTGACTTATTTCACTCAGCATAATACCCTCCAGTTCCATCCACGTCGAAGCAAATGGTGGGTATTTGTCGTTTCTAATGGCTGAGTAAGAAGGGCTTATTTTTAGAATAAAATGTATACATGAAAATCTATTAAAAACTAAAGCTTTCTATAACATAGTTCTTATTAAACCTTCTCTATTAATTTTCTAATATTAATTGTGAGTTAGAATAGAATAATTAGAATTGTAATTCTAATTAAACTTAGAAATATAATTTCTAATATTAATTATATGCCTATACAAGATGTTTATTCTAATGTTATAAACTAAATTATAAAAATTATGCAACAGATAATCAAATGTTTCCTTCTCTCCTTGACTCATAGGTTTTAACTCTTTAACTTGAAAAATGTTACAACTTGAGCAGCCTTCCCCCCACCCCCTTTCTCTCTCTCTCCTTAAGAGACCACCTGAGTGAATTTGTTATGTTCAATGCTTTCACAGTTAAGGGCAAATTCACAGGCACACTTTCTCAGGCTGAACCTCAGACCATCCAAATGGTCCACTCTTCTGCAAGCGAACAGTACAATTTCCAAGTCACTATAACACTTAGGAGGCTCAATTCCAGTCACCTTCTTAAAAGTATCAGGATCCTTGCCACAACAGAGTTTATTTAAAGCAATTCTGTTTGTGAAGCACTGTTGCTGACATCACCAGCGTATAATATCCTGTCACTCTGCCATCTGTTTATTTAGATCCAAACACATTATAACTACATAATGCAAGCTCATTCTAGCTGACAGGAAAAGGACTCCATCTGGCCTGAACAATATAACTTTAATCAGTGATAATGATAATTATTATTAAAAACCTACTGGAGCTCTTTTGTACAATGCTAATAAATCTAATTTGATTTATACCAGCGGAAATTAGAAAGGGCTGTGAGACAAAATGGGAGGCAGTGAAAACTTTGAGTATAAACTTTTTATGAGAAAGTAGCTAAGGTTAATATATTTCTTTAGATGCATTAAAATCTTTTAAATCGACCCATTAAGTGGTCTGTTAATTAAAGATATCTGAAGCAGAAGATGATCTACTATTTAATCTATGACTTCTTTAATTGTGTTGGCCACCAATGAAATATTTAGCTACATTCACTGTGACCAGAGCACTCTCTGTAGCTGGGGGTGGAGTGGTGGGGTGGGAGCTAAGTAACACTGGACATTATTTTAATATACTCAGTGTTCCATTTTTAGATTATATATTTTCTACCTTCTTATTTTTGCGGTTTTGATTTACCACTCCAAAACCTATGCCTAGATCCATTATAAAAAAAAGGATATTACTAGAAATTTGGTTTACGTTTCTTAATGAAGTATCATGGTAAGGCCTATCTAGTTGGAAGCAAATGAGCTAGTACCCACCCACCCCCAAATGCACAGTTTAAATAATTCAACCTTCACTATGAACGTGTTGTTAAGAAATTTTGTTTGTTTCCATTTTTTATTCATATTTAAACAAAAATATCTATTGCTGCTCTCAACAGCTGCCTCTCTCCTGGGTTTTTATTCAGTCTTATATTCCTTCAACCCTTGTGGAAACCAAGAGGAGGAGGATCACTTGGTGCACACATTTCAGAATTCTATTACTACGCATGTGTTGGAGGACCATGACCTGAATGTGCTTCCACAAAAGGTTGCTCATTCTGGCCTGCCCTTCATTTGACTTGTCTTTGACTCTTTGGAATCTGCCCACATGTTGAGTTCAGCTTTAGTCTTCAAAACTGTGCAATATATGGCACTTGGGAAAACACTATTTTCACTTAACTATTGCAATTAGGTATGTGTCAAAATATCTGACCAAAATCTGACTGGAGATATTCCCGAATTAACGTATTTGCCATATTTTCATGCTGCAACGTTAGTGTGAGTCTTGTAGACAACTGGGTAATGTAGTTTAATATGCTTTAAAATATGTTTTTAGATTTTTGTTTCCAACATTTCTGTTGCACATAAGCATCAAAAATATGAGAAGGTAGGTAAGGGGTTTCCTTATTACCTATCTAGGAAAAAAACAACAACAAAAAACCAAAAGCCAAAAACAAACATAAACAACAACAACAAACAAAACTACAAACTTTTTATCCTTACCTTCTTTCCATCTATTAAAAGTATTTTTTCAGTTTCTTCTGCATCTATGTATTAGGAACTATGTTAGGTATTGAAATAGACATGGCTACTTCGCTAATAAAGTTAAGAATTAATTTTGTATTATTTTAAAGGGAAAGAATTTTGATTACTCTGTATCTCATGTTCACTTTCTATGGGATTTAAGGAAAGAAGTCAGTAAATCTAAAATTTTAACAGTCCTCCAGCTCAGGCAAGAAGAGTTGGATGCAGCCAGGGTGAGCTGGACCATTTCCAGTGTAATGCCTCGTAGCTTGGGAGTCCACTCCATTCCTTATACAATGATTTATCTCTATGACATCTAAAATGATATTAGACCAGAGCATTTTAGTGGAGAGGATAAGTATGGCCCATGAAGGATCACTTGTGTGTCCTCTACAGAAAGAAAAAAATACTTTAACGATGGCCTGATATCTTACTGAGAACTTTCTGTCTTCTATTCTCAGATTTTCAGGTGTGCAGTATCTCTGGAGGCTTGATTTCAAGAGGTAAAAGGACCATATATTCACAACTATTTTACTGTGAATTAATTTTATAAACCACTTCTCTAGCAGTATGTTTTTAAAATGAGGATAGAAGGGATGCTAAGGCGGCTGAGTCGGCTAAGTGCCTGCAAATGGCTCAAGTATGATCCTAGGGTCCTGGGATTGGGTTTTGGAATATAGCCCTGCATCAGGCTTCCTGCTTAGCAGGGAGCCTGCTTCTCCCTTTCCCACTGCCTCCCTCTCCTTGTGCTTGCTTTCTCACTCTGTCTTTCTCTCTCAAATAAATAAAATCTTTTTTTTTTAAAGTATTTTATTTATTCATGAGACACACAGAGAGAGAGGAGCAGAGGGAGAACAGGCTCCATGCAAGGAGATCAATATGGGACTCGATCCCGGGACTCTAGGATTATGCCCTGGGTCAAAGGCAGACGCTCTACCACTGGGCCACCCAGGCGTCCCAGATATAAAATCTTTAATAAAACAAAATAAAATGAGGATAGAAGAAAGAATAGATACTAGTCTATGTAAATGGAAGAAATGCTTTGAGGCACTGAGACTTTGTCGGTGTTGTCCAAATCCGCCTATTTCCAAGTCTCAATATGCTCCATGATTCTCTTCCATTGTTTAATGCAATAATTTCTTTAAAACTGTGTGAGGAAATGTACCACTTAAAAATAAGAATTTGACATTTCCATTCAGCTTAGTGACAGCATAGTTATTTAAATTAATATTTCTACCTCCTGTCACTCTGACCAAAAGTGGTGAAATATAAAATAAAACAAAATTTTAAACAAATATTTCTGTCACTTTAGCAACCATTTTAATCTTTTAAAGTAAGTGCTGATTACTGCACATCAGCATTATTTTAATTCATAATCACCTCTACTTTGACAATGCATTATTCATCACAGAAGTTAGCAAATATGACTAAATCCATCTTTTATGCTTGTCCAGCACAAGTTATTAAAAATGTAGCTTTTGGATTCTTGTTTAGGAACTAGAGTCCCTGAGCCACTTTGATATTTTTAGGAGTCATAAATTCATGCTAGAAGTTTTGCTTGTTTGTGGGACTACTTGACAACAGAGAGGGGATTTAATATGTACCTGTGGACTGCTTTCTGCACGTAATATGCCAGGACAGTTGAAGAGCCACAAAATATGAAGTCACCGGCAACCATAAAAGATTATGTCTTCAAACTGTCTATAGCTAAAGGCAATACAGTTACATCCCTGGGTTCCTTTTTGCGCCTTTTAAAAACTGGCAGTCTTAACCTCTTAAAATTTATTTTACTGGGGAAATAGTAAGAGAATAGTATATTTTTCATGATCCTATAATTCAGAAAGGAGAAGTGGAACATTTATTGAAAGGCTACACTAAACCAGACCCTATTCTTGAATGGATGATAAAAAGATGAATAAGTAAGTGCCCTGCCCTCAAGGAGCTTTCAAGGACCAGGAAGTAGAAAAATAGGCAAATAATTATGATAATCATAATATTTGCTAAAATATAGGTGTGCATAAAATGGAGAGAATAGGTTTGAAAAGACTCCACAGAGGGGTTGGCATTTCAATTGAGCTTGAATGTCTCCTTTGTCAGTAGATAAGAGGAAGGAAGTTCCAGGCTGAATGATTAACCTAAGCAGTCACACAGAGGCATGAATGCACACAACTCTTTGGGGCCATAATGAATACTTTACAGTCCTTTGAGTTTTTTGCATAGGACAACATCTGGAGGGGGAAGCTTACAAGGTGCCTTGAAAATCTTCTAAACAGGTAAGAATTTACTCTGTGTAGGTGTCATGGAGTTGGTCAAATTTTTAAAAACTGAAATTATGTGGTTTGATCTGCAGAATAGAAGAGGATTTCAGGGGGCACCTGGGTGGCTCAATGGTTTAGTGTCTGCCTTTGGCTCAGGTTGTAATCCCGGGGTCCTGGGATCAAGTCCTGCATCAGGCTCTTTCTAAGGGCCCTCTATATCTCTGCATCTCTCTGTGTCTCTCATGAATAAATAATATATTTTAAAAAAGAAGAGGATTTCAGGTTATGTTTCCCAAAAGTTATTGTTGAGATTTGAGAACGTGTGCAAGGTGCTGATTTTATAGTCTGGGATGAGTGAGGTACAGAAATCCATATTTTATAAAAGGAATCCCAGGGATTCTGATGATGAAGTTTCCAGATGACAAATATGTATAAGACATAATGATTTGGCATATAATTCTAAACATCATAGTCATATTTTGAGAAAATACTTTAAAGTGTTACATCTGATCAGATGCTTCATAACCAAATGGATTAAAAGGTGTAAAAATCTAACAGTCTCTCGTTTCCGGTGTGCACTCCTTGTGTTGTGGATATATTTCCAGCAAGTTACATTTTTTTCCCAGGAGTCCTATAAAACACATACCTTTTTTCTTTCAAATTTAAAGTACTATAAACTGCCCATATGATAGTAAAGTCACAACATGATTCCAGCAAATGGTATGTTAGTATCATTATTTAGTGGTATTACTGTAATGTAGAATCACCCCTTTTTGTCAGATGTTAATACTCTGCTTCTTGTCTGATAGCTCTCACTATCATGTGTATGTTCATCCCCTACTTTTGTTATGTAAATTACTTTACAGTTTTCTTCCAATCTCAATTCAATCTTCCTGTGTTGCCTATCATTTGAAAGTTAACTATTGAATAAAAACTTTACATTTTATATATTTGCTATTCAAAAAATGAGGGACAAGTATTTTCAGTAACTAGGAAGACAAAGTTAAATTTGAAAAAAAGAGTTTTTTTCACCTAGCAATATAGCCAGGCAGGAGTTAGCAGTTTAAAGTAATTTTAAGTTATCACTGCTTTGAAAGAGTAGGTAATGTCAACATCATTAAACTTATTTTTTCTACATGCACCTTCATGTTATTCAGTCAAGTAATCTATAGTCCAAGGATTTAGAGTAGCATACATACTCATTTGATCAAGATCAATTTTTGGTGTAAAATACATCAGTTTAGTCTGAGACACTTCTATCCGCCCTCTCCTTGGGGATTCAGCTCCCCACTACTGATCTATAACTGCCAGAGTACACACATCTCCCCCTAGCACCACTTAGATAGGATTACAGACAGATGTCTAATGGATGGACCAGTTATCTGGCACACGACTATGCAAAGGTTTGAAGTACCGAGCCTACTTAGCAAATTTTCATCTTTCCTGAAGCCTTCTGTAAAAACAAATCAATCTAGAGGAGAAATCATAATGGCAGAAATCTCATATGCAAATAGAAGCTAGACAGGCTGGGGTGGGGAAACCTGCAGGAGTGCCTTTTAAAAAAAACTCTTCAGTCCTATGTAGGGGCAACTGGCTACTCCATTAGCATGCTGTTTAGATTTGCTTCTACAAATTCAGGTAGAATGGCCAGATCTACACAGATTTCACAATCAGAAGGAAATGTGATGAGAATCTAGTCAGAACTTAAGGTTGTTGATCTTCATTTATATTTATAGCCTTAAGTGGTCATAAGTTACTGACAGAAGTAATGAAATACATATGCCAAGATAAAATACGCATTAGCAGACTAAAGGAATTCTATTTCCCACTGAATGGAGAGATCTGATACAATATCTATATTGTTGTTCTGTAAATTCTTTTTTTTTTTAAGATCTTATTTATTCATTTATGAGAGAGAGAGAGAGAGGAAGAGAGAGAGAGAGGCAGAGACAGGCAGAGGGAGAAGCAGGCTCCATGCAGGGAGCCTGATGTGGGACTCGATCCCAGGACTCCAAGATCACGTCCTGGGCCAAAGGCAGGTACTAAACCACTGAGCCACCCGAGGATCTCTGTTCTGTAAATTCTATACTCCTAGCACACCTCCAAAATTCTTTAGGCTGCGATAACTAATAAAAAAGAAATTAGAATATAATAGTAAAAGAACCCAAATGGTTTTTGGAAAAATCATATCAATAATAAAAAATGACTCAAATTGTAAGGAAAAGTTAGACTTTTTCCTAAAAAAAACTATTTCATACTTGATACTATGCCATATTGATACATTTAAATATTTCATACTTGATATTGTCAAGCATTTCTTCCAAATCAAGGAATTAGAAAGCATCAATTATCACAGAACAGAATACAGGAATCTTACCTACTGTGGAACAGAATTAGTTGTAATCAATGTCAAATACATTTCTGAACATATAAATAAGGAGTCTGAACAAACTGAAAAACCTTACCAGCCGAATTAAAGAATGAATTAAGATGTGTCTGCTGTTTGCAATCAACCACAGTAATAATGACAGGTACATTATATAATGAGCATTTAAGATAAGCCCCCCAGAGCTTCCACGAGCATCCTTCAGAGTATATTCTATCTAGATGATATCCCCGGAGGTCAGCATGTGGTGGTGGTTCTTCTAGGAATGTTCTACATTCTTTTTTTTTTTTTTTTTAATTTATTCATGAGAGACACACACACTCACAGAGAGAGAGAGAGAGAGAGAGAGAGAGGCAGAGACACAGGCAGAGGGAGAAGCAGGCTCCATGCAGGGAGCCCTACGTGGGACTTGATCCCGGGTCTCCAGGATCAAGCCCTGGGCCGAAGGCGGCACTAAATTGCTGAGCCTCCCGGGCTGCCCCATGTTCTAAGTTCTTATATATGTTAACTCAGTTGATCCTCATGTGACACTAATAGGCTGAAACTTTCTAAAATTTATATGTCCAGTCCAGACCATGTAGTGCACAGGCTTATGCTTCCAACTGCTTATAAACCCGGCATGATTAGCAGACATTCAAATATATTTACATGTCCGAATTTAATCCTTGATCTTCCCACCCCAGCAAAAAATTATCCTGCGACACCTTCTCTAATCATGCGATCACAACAATCCTTCATGTCAATCAATCCTTCTAGAAGCTCATGCTAAAAAAGTTGAGGTCATCATCTTCAGCCCCTCTTCTTCTCTCACAGCTCAAATCCAAAATCATTAGCTTATCTAGTTACCACGAACTCCAAAATACATATATGTCCATTCATTTCCCCCCGTCCACACCACTAAGCCATAGTCATCTCCTGCTTGGGATAATGCAATAATCTCCTAACTTGTATTCTAGCTTCTATCTTGGCCTCTGTACAATCTCCTCTCAATATATTAGCCAGAACAATCTTCTCAGTCAGACCAGGTCAGATACTAATAACCTCCCATTTCAAAGTAAAAAGACAAAGTGCTTGCAGTAGTCTCAAAGGCCCCACAATACCTGGCCTTCTCCTTGCATCCATAACCTTATCTTCTACTATTTTCTTCCCAGGTCACTCTTCTGAGCACTCTCATCTGCTGTTCACAGGATATACAAGCTGCACCCTCCAACTAGGGCCCTCCTTTTTTTTTTTTTTTTAAGATTTTATTTATTTATTCATAGACACCGAGAGAGAGAGGCAGAGACACAGGCAGAGGGAGAGGGAGACGCAGGCTCCATGCAGGGAGCCTGACGTGGGACTCGATCCCAGGTCTCCAGGATCACACCCCAGGCTGCAGGCAGCACCAAACCGCTGCACCACCGGGGCTGCTGCACCTAGGGCCCTCCTATTCCCTCTCCTGGAACCCCTCTTTCTCTGATAGCCTGCAGTCATATGCTTCACTTGCTTACTTGCTTTTCTTAGACACTACCTCTCAGTGGGCCCTTTGCTGACCCATACTGTTAAATATTCCAGACAGATTTGCTAGATTCTATTTCTAATACATGTTCAAATTAGAAATGTAAACTGCAGAAGAATATAAAAGAGGAAAATAAGAATCATTTATAAACTTTGCCCTTTGGTGTTTTTCATTTTTTGAAGTATATTAATATTGCTTTTAAATGGTATAATACTCTATCTAGTTTTGTAACCTATTTTCACATTGTATTTTATCCAAAAAATTTTGATATTACATGAATGCAATTGTGTGTGTGTGCACACGCATGCATGTGAACTTGCCTCCCATTATATAGCCATACCATAATTCAATTAACCACTTTGCTTAATGTAATATTTTGCTGGTACATGAAGCAAAGCAATGCATATTTTTAAATGAAACCATACATTAAGAGAATAATCACTAATACCGTATCACATTTCTAAGTAGATTTGTGGCTCCTGGAAAGATGATCTAGATATAAGAAAGAACTGGACCATGCCGTTGTTTACATCCTTAGGGAAAACACTGATGGGATCTGGAACACTTGGTGGATTTGTAGATAACTGGCACATGTATCAGAACATTTGACAAAGGAATTGGCTGGCCTAGATTGATGTGCTAATAATTGTAGCAGTGGACCAAAGGCCTCTGTACATTTCTATCACATCTGGGTTTTTAATCACTGAGTTAGATAAAACAGTTGAAATATAATTACCATATTTGCCTATGACACATTGGCAAATAACACATTTGCCTATGACTCTCTCTGGCAGAGAGAGCAATTGCTCATATATAAGACGACCATTCAGATTTTGAAAAAACACTTGGTAAATGAAATGATGAATCAAATGTAATAAAATAACATGTAATAGCTCAATGTAAATTTCTGCATTTGTGGCTCTAAATCAGTATTTCATGTAAATATCAAAAGACACACACAGACAGAGTCTATCTGGCATGAGACAGGTTAGAATTTCGGTTCTCACTCTGCTTTTGGCTGTTTCATTTCTCAGGAGGGTAAGTTAATTTCCCTGACTCTGTTTTCTTATTTTGTATTTAAATGTTTTTCTTATACATGGAAGTTCACACCATACTTCATAATGGAATCTAGACATCATCAACCTCTTCACATCATTTACCATTTGTTGGGCACTTTTACATTCCAACAAGTAGACACAGTACTTTAGACTTAGTATTTCATTTAATTTCCACAACAGTATTATAATACAAATACTATTATTTGTCTCATAGGTAGGAAAACAGAAGTGTTCTTTAAGTGGAACCAGAAATTTATCTCTTTATAGCATGTTAACCCTTTTTAGACATAGAATTTTTATCACAAATTCTTGTTCTTGTACATTTTTAAAATTTCTAATTGGCATTTACTTTGATTCTATGACTTGCTTATTGAGGTTCATCAGTAAATGGGGCTAAAATAAATGCTAATTAAATACAAGCACCTTTTACTAATTAGCATTTGTGATTGTGATACGAAATTATAATCTCTAGTTTAGGGAAGATAAAATATTTGAAAGTATTGTGTACATAACCAATTTATAATATTGTCATTCAATGCTCTAAGTGTTCATAGAAGTGCTGGCAAAATGCAGAAAACATAAACTTTGTAATCATTTTTATCTGCATTCAGTCTCCATTGTTTACAACTCCTAGGATATCGGTCGGGTAAGAGACTTTACCTAAGAGCTTACTTTCTTTATTAATGAAAGATAGATGATGATACTTTCTGTAAATTTAGGGGTAAGTGGAATAACATATATAAAGTGCCTGGCGTGTGGTAAGCATCAATCAATGTTAGCTCTTTTTTCCCTCCTTCAAAATACTGTATATAAAAATATTAAAGAACAAGAAAGAAAGAAATGTAGAGGGTCAGCAGAAATGATATGGCAGACAAATCAAGTAATCTGGAGACAGAAGTGTTTATGCAGACAGAGTTGAAATGATCAGTAAGGTATCATAGTCAAGTAAGAGGAAAGGAGGAGGGTGTAACATCATAGAAACTCAGACAGGCTTGGCAGATGGCGACAAGTGGGTTTCAGAGGTCTCTGAATGCTTTTGGCAAACTTTAAGAAGCTGTAATCTCAGCAGGAATGCTACTAATAATGCGAATACAGGGAAAGCTCATTCTGCTACTAGGATATCACATTCTTGTACCTTTCAGCCTAGTGTACATGGAAGGAGGAAAAAAAGAGGAGATAATATTTCAAGGTGTGTGACACAAAAGTAGAAAGAAACCCATGCTGGAATAGCATTTGGATTGCTGGTGAGGATCAGATGTCATCAATGCTGGGGTCCCTACCCGTTCCACGACCCTCATTTGTGAGACCGCTAGTTAGAGGTGCTAACAGATCCCTGAGGAATTGTTACCATCTGCATGTTCAGTGTGTGAGTGGTGTCACACTTGAGAGGCATGATTCAGCGGCTCAAATTCAGCCAAAAAAACTTAACTCCTTGCAGAGGATATTAAATGAGATCCAAAGCATTGCCAGTGGCAACAATTCTAAATCCTCAATTCTCACTTTTCTCATAATACTTTCAGCTTATGAAGGCTCTCATTCACAGCCTTCCCCCTGCCCAAGGAAACTCGTTAGCTCTTTCTCTCCTCCTGCCTTTTTTCCCATCACAAACCATTCACCATGCATTCTTTTCCACTCTATCACTTTTATGTCATTGGTTGACTTGATCATTTTCCTTAAATATTTGCCATTTTTTAATCCTGTCAGAGTAGTAGTTACTTGAGAAGCAATGCACTGGTTCTATTTCATTATGAGCATAAAGAAATTCCCAATATCTCTGTGTGGCATGGTCTCCATAAGCAGTCTCTGTTTTCATCTGGCTTCTACTTGACAGATCCAAGAACATATCTATCTCCTCTATGAATTAATAAGAAATGGGTACTACCATAGGAAAACTAAAATGGATGAAATTACTTCAAGCTCCTTAAGGGAACAAACCATTTCTTCTCCACAGTTCCTAGCAGTACTAAAAACACAATAGGCTTCCCAGATTGAATAACCCAACGTTTTCTTTACGAAGAGGCCAATATCTTCACACAACAGTACTAACCCAGCTTCTTCCACCCTGAGTAAGTTTTGAAAGGTCTCGTAATGTCTGAGGTTTGAGACTTTATAATTATGGCTGGGACCATAAATCTTGGAGCCTCTCCTTCTTATTATATTTGAGATCGAGACTGAGTTTCTGTTACAGATTGCTAGCCTGTAGCAGTCAGGTGAGGAGATGAGACATCACTGAGACAGATAACAAAGAAAAATGGGTAACAAATTGGGGAAGATTAGATGACTCCATGGCACTGTATTAAACAAACTCTTCCGAGGGTAGCAGCCAGAGAAGTCTCGTCTTATGTTCCTACCATTATTTCACCTGCCAAGGGGACTTAGCTGTACATATTGTGTATGTGTGTGTATGGGTGTGTGTGTGTGTGTGTGTGTGTGTGTCTGTGGGTATCCCCCAAGTCCTCACACTTAAAATAAAAATAACCACATTAACAAATAGGCACACTTCTAAAATGCCACCACAAGCCTAAGGAATGAAATGTGATGTTAAAATTGATGAAGTTTATAAGAAACTGACCCAAAAGGCATTACAGTAAGTAATAAGCCTAAAATGCCTTGATGTAAAATGTTTTCATTAATTTTCCCTTGAAGCTCACACACAAAAGCTAAAATTCAAGAATAATGGATTTCTAACATATTTCTGAAAAAAAAAAAGTATTCCATCGACAAGGTATTGAAATGGCGTTTCTTGTTGATGTACTACTAGACGGATCTGGAAATTGAGTTATTTGAGGAAAAAAAAGATAAATGATTCACAAACTATTGCACATACATCTATCATATTCCATCAGAAAATGATTTCAGCCTAAATATTAGCCCTACTGCTTATCAATCTGCCCCAGTTTCCTATTTTCTAAAAAAAAAAAAAAAAAAAAAAAATGTTGGTCTTGTAACCATCTGAAATATAAACCCTCTGGGTAGAATCAAAGTCCTTATTAGCTAACATATTAAAGAGTTAGTCATAGCTTAGACATAATGCGTTCTTATGTAGCAGGAATTGTTCTAGGCGAATTATTTCTCATGACAACCTTAGGAGGAAGATGCTACTACAGATGAGGCAGCTGCGGCCAGAGAAGTTTAATAACTTGTCCAAAGTCATACGAATATGAAAAGACCTCAGATCAGACCCCAGATTTCATGTTCTTCACCAAAATAATCAAGTATCTAATTTATGTGAAGATACAAGAATAGAACGGTCATGTGGGACAGAGGAAGACCGAGCACACAAAATGATCTAAAACACTCAGAGGAAGACAAACTTTATGTTAGAACAAAGCCTGGTTTCTTAACAGAATTAGTGTAAATACTGATAAGTTCAATGGATTTTAGGAGGTCACAAAACCATTAGGCAAGAATGTTAAATGAGATCATTAACACACTTACTCAAAATCACCTAGGGAATGACATGCATGGAGTTAAAAAGATGAAAAGATGACTCGGGTTCACTTGCCAAGATCTTTAATGTGTGTGGGGAATGAGCAGCACTTAGCAAATGACCTCAATGGGCAGGATGGGGGGTATTATAGGTGGATGTCAAGAACATTAAAAAAAAGTTGTCCTTCCCCACTCAGTCCCCATCCCCTCAAAATTATAGGTGTATTTGCTTATAAATGATGATGGGAAGCTAAGAGAAGGCTGATCACAGTTCCCAGTGTTAAGCTACAATACAGAAGAAATGTCTTCGTAAGAGGAACAGATCTTAATTATAAATACTAAAAATGATAACTAATATTTATTGAGCACTTACTATTTTGAAAACTACTAGATCAAACTTTTTGTTTAACAAGGTATGAGGAGGTAGGAGAATTAAAGTGTCTGGGACATCTAATTTCGAGATGACTTTAACTTTGTGCATGTTTAAATCAAGTTTTAAAGTATATATACTTAAAGAACTTTAAGAGAAATGTCACTGCATAATTTCCTTTCCTTTCCTTTTTTTTTTTTTTTTAGATTTCCCTGCTTAGACAGAGCACCTACAATTGCCAAAAGAATCACCTCTAAATAGAACATAATTTGTTCTTGCCAGGCAGCAACAAATTAAATAAAAGTTGTATCGGGCTGCTTGCAATCATCTGGACTTGAGAGATTGTGAAGCGGGTTAGCAGCTTGATCTCCTTATTATCTTTCCCCATTTCCCTGTGGAAAGGCCAACTCCCTGACTCTAACTCTCCAGTGGAAACATCTCTGCTCCAAACTTTGAAATAAAAGTGGCTTCATGAGAGGACACCAATAGGAGAGGGAGGACATAGGTAAAACTTTGCAAATGTTATAGAAAGGGAAACTTGAATAGACAATGTTCAGTTACTTGTAAACACCTTCCTTTTGCTTCCTAGCTTTCTCTAAGTGATGAGAAATTAGAAAAGAAAAAGAATAACGTCTTTAAATTGTAATTAATTGTGCAACTGAGTTCCACAAAGCCACTTTCATTAGTAAAATGGGAATACATATGTGAATGATAATAAAACCTACGGATGAGGGTTGCAGAACAGGGCACAGACACACACACAATCACTCTTAACCCTTTAGAGAGTAAACGAATCAGAGAAAAATAGAAGAGGGTAGCATTGAGTGGATTTGGCATAATTTTCATTCAATTTTACATAGTTGCTTTAAACCCCAAATGTAAAATCAGAGTTTTATGTTTAAAAAAATCAACTATAGAATGACTTCAGTCGTATGTGGAATTTAAGAAAACAAAACAAACCAGCAAAGGGAAAGAAGAGAGTGACAAACCAAGAAACAGACTCTTAGCTAGAGAGAACAAACTGCTGGTTACCAGAGGGGAGATGGGTGAGGGGATGGACGAACTAGGTGATGGGGATTAAGGAGGGCACTTGTGATGAGCACTGGGTGATGTATGGAAGTGTTATATTACTATATTATATACCTAAAACTAGTATAACACCCTGTTAACTAACTGGACTTAAAATTAAAAAAAAAAAACTATGGAATGTTTTGTAAATCTCTTTTACATTAATCAGGTACTTGCTATTTCAATCAATGAGTTTCTTCCTTTCTGAAAATTTAAGTGGTTTCCATCAACTTAGCATTTCAACCTGTACAGCTAATTCTTCCAGGCTTAGAATTATTTATACATCCTCATAGAGTAGGATGACTTTAAAACTTTATATAAGGGTACATTTTTTTTTTTTTTAAATTACAGAAAAGAAAAAAAAAAAAACAGAATGAAAACAACGTGGAAGATCACCAGATGTCTCTTACTGGTAATCAATTCACATTAATGCTCCTCACCTCTCACTTTACGTTTTTGACTGTATTTTTTATTGTGGAAAAATAAACATAACACAAAATTTACCATCTTAACCATTTTTAAGTGTACAGTTCTGTAGTATTAAACATATTCACATTGTTTTGCATCAGTCAACACCATATATTCACATAACTCATTTCATCTTCTAAAACTAAAACTAAAACTAAAACAATTCACTCATTAAACAAAATCTCCCTATTCTCCCCTCCTTCCAGCCCCTGCAAACCACTACGTTTTTTGTGTTTATGATTTTGACTATTCTAAGTATTGTATATAAGTAGAATCGTATAGTATTTGTCTTTTTATATGACTGGCTTATTTTACTTAGTGTAATGTCCTCAAAGTTCATCTATGTTGTAGCATATGTCAGAATTTCCTTCCTTTTTAAGGCAGAATAATATTCCACTGCATGTGTATAATCATGTGTTGCTTACCCATTCATGCATCCATGGACATCTGGAAAACATTTTTGATTAGGTTAACATGGACAAGACTTTCTGTGACTGTCATCCAATTTAAACAAGTGTGTAGCTCTTATTACTTTTTTTTTTGACCCAGTAATAAAGATGCCTTTCAGTGACAAAAATCCCCAGTTCCCAAAACTTATCATTTCATGTGACTCTTTCAAAGGATATCTGGCTATTTTGATTTCTTAACCTTTCTCCATTCTGTCTGAACAGTGTGAAAACCTTCTTCATAAATATCAGCAATTTTTATTTAAATAATGATAAATGTTTTTGATGAAAATTCTTTTAGCGAAAAGGCATGTTAAAATTTATTTCAAAATAAGTTTTAGAGAAACAATAAAATCAGAAATCTGTCCCTAACTGTACAAGTGGAATCCAGTGACCTGCTATTTCATGAGATTTTAATCTCTTTGACCATTCACTGGAAGATGTTGAGTTCTGATTATTATAAATTCTAAGATGCCAAGGTTCTGATCCACCCTAAATGGGGCTCTTAACACCTACTTTATAGAATTTCTATAAGAATTAGAAATAGGATTTTTTTTAAATGCCTGTGATCTATCAGGCCAAGATCACAGGTGCTTAAAGCAAATTACTGTTACAATTAGTGACAAAAATTTCAAATAACAGAGAGCCACATATTCTCTAACAGGGAATCGTATCTTTGTCAGTTGGCTTATTTGCAGCAAACTCATACATCTTAGGCCAGTTTTGAATCTGCATGTGATCTGAAATATATTCATCAAAAGAGGCTTTTCTAATCCTTTTACTAACATAGAAATCCTATATCAAGCCAGTGTTCTCTGGACATAAAGAACTTTGTCCTTTTTTGGTGCTACACAATATCATTGCTGTCACTTTACATAATAGTGATTTTTCTTCCAACAGGCTATAGTTGCATTGATTTGATGGTGGAAAACTGACTACCTTAAGAGTTAGACCAGTATGCTTGTGGGGGTACAGGGAGATTCATCTTTGAGATAGAAACTCAGTTTACTCTTAGAAGAACCATTTCATTAAGCTCTTTCATTCCAACATTCTTCAGAAAATTTTTAGTGCAAGAAGTTAACATGAATGCAGAAGTATACTATTTTAATAATTTAAATAAAAAATATTAGCAGAATATTACCCTGAAGGGTCAGATATTTTCCCTCTATAAATTTTTAGTAAAATTGTCTTGTTCTTAAATAGGTCATTGTTCACTGAGTTGTGTGTGTACATGTGTGTTTTATTCAGCATTTGCCTGTAGGACCCAAGAAGCCACAATCAGTTCATACCATGCATGATGTGTGGGCTTAATTTCCTTAGCCCAGAATTTGCCTCTACAGGATTAATGATGTTCACACATGGCAGTAGTGTATATATACAGCTGATTGTTGGATTTTCTAGAATTTCCAGATCTGGTTGTTGAATATAGCCATTACTAAATATTAAATTACATAAACCCACAATTAAATTTCATTAAAGCAAAGGTAATATGTATTTAAAATTCATTGTTTTCTGACTAGTTTACAATTTTTACTCCAATTTATATGATTGAGTTTATATCTATTGAATCTGCATGGTGTACATACTACATAATGGTCTGCTACCTGGGCATTTCTTCCAAAATCCACACTGATTGCTGAAAAGAGAAAATGTTAAGAATGTTTATACCATGAAAATTAGCAAGTCCTCAAGTTGGAGTGTTTCCCCGCAATTTTTTGAAAACTTGTTATGAAACATTTACTAACACTCCACGGATATGGTCTGATCTTAGACTGAAGAAGAACTGCTTTTGGGAAATGTACTATTAAAACTTTTCTAAGGAAGCCACGCTATGTATAATCTCAGTCTGAAATGGACATTTCCTTATGTGACAAACTGATGTTTCCATTAGCTCAAAAACAGAAAATGAGATGAACCTTTGCCTGAAGAAGGGACCTAGAGGAAAACAAAGGAAATCCATCCTTAAGGTTTGGGAATGGTCCAAGGGTCCTAGTAGCCTCACTTCATAAGCAGGAATGCAAAAGTCAAGTTTGGGCTTCCCTGCTACTCTCACCCCGACAAATAGCTATTATTATCATTATTATTATTATTATTATTATTATTATTATTATTATTATTATCATTAGCAAAATCATGCTAATAACTAGTCTCATTTATGCTTTGAGGAAATTGGGGACACAGTGGGTCTTTAGAGAAGCTGAGAAAGTACCCAGCACCACTGTGAGGTTACGGGAATGACTGGTAGCAGAGGCTGAAGCTGACAATAAGAGGACAGGCAAGGGTAGAGAGACTATGGAATTTATTCCAGATTTTAGGTGGATTATATAAAAGAAAAGTAGAAACTAATTTATAATCACAAGCTCTTGAGACCAATGTATGTATATATGTGTGTGTGTGCATATACACATTTATATAAAATGTTTATGCTATGCATGTATTTATTATGTACAAATACATACATATATCTGCAATATATATATAGAAATAAAATAAAATAGCACATGTAATGTGTGCTAAATAGGAGGAATGGGATAAACTAAGGAAGGCCTATGATGAGAGAATTTTTTTTTTTTTTCTGCTGCTTGGGGTTCAAGTACTGTTAAGGAATATTCATTCTCCAGAAAGCAAAAGTCATATTTCTTTAATTATATATATAGTATTTGACTAGAACGTTGGTTTGAGGGGAAGCTATTACATATGAAGAAAATAAAAATCTGTCATGAAAAATTTATCAAAAAGTAAAACAATGCACTTTTCTCATAAGAAGCTAAGGGACAGCAAAAGAAAAACAGCAACAACTAAAACAAGCTAGCAAGCATAATCTGCTTGCATCTTATAATGAATTTTCTTAAATATAAGTTTATCCTGGAGTGAATTTCAGTCAATTCTCTTCTTATAAATGTAGCAATAAAGGTCTTCTCCAAAATGGATCATTTTCAAGTCCTTACTTTTCAATAACAGTATTAAAAATGTAAGAGTTGCTATTTGCTCTTACATTTTAAATACATTCCTCAATTGTTACTTGTTTGTTAATATTTTATTTAGAATAATTGTATCTACATTCATAAGTGATCTTTATATCTTTTGTTTTTTGTTTTACTAGATTGTACTCATGAAGAATGTATTTTCTAAATCATTTCAACCTATCTTTTGGATTTACATATGTTCATTTATCTTTTCTGTTTTTCACATTTTTCTATTCTCATAATTAAAACTTTTCTTTTCAAAAAAATCTTTTAAAACACTGTGCACGGGCAGCCTCGGTGGCTCAGCAGTTTAGCGCCGCCTTCAGCCCAGAGTGTGATCCTGGAGACTGAGGATCGAGTCCCACATCGGGCTCCCTGCATGGAGCCTGCATCTCCCTCTGCCTGTGTCTCTGCCTCTCTCTCTCTCTCTCTCTCTCTCTCTCTGTGTCTCTAATGAATAAATAAATATAAATCTTATAAAAAAGAAATTCATTTAAAAAATAGAACACTGTGAATGACTTGTTTCTATAATATGCATTTATATAAAAATGGATGTGTGCATATAGAATACACTGAAGCTGTGCTGAAATGCACTGTGGATAATCTTTCTTGCTACTTTGTTTTTCACTCTGTAACTACAAAATGCCAAACTTAGAAGAGTGTGTCTATTTAACGCAAACATTTTTGACACTGAAGGAGTAATAAAAGTTGATAAACTAAGAAAATCAGATTTAATTCTACTCCGAGGTTTAATTATTTTCTAGTTCAAGAAAATTACTTATGTGGTACACAACATGCAATATTAGTTAGGAATGGACAGTTATTAGGATAAGAGCGTCATTAAAAAATATATATATATAAAAAGAAAAACATAATTTTAAGTTTTACTAATGGTTACATGGCAGGTTGAACATCTGGGTTAAACACATGGTTAGTCCTGGAGTTGTTTATGAATATAATGTTTTTATGAATTTGCCAAGTCCCCCACATTTCCACTTCTGTAATTAGGCGGTATAGGCATCCTACACTTGCCAAAAGTTCACAATAGGCCACTTCACTTTGTGAAAACCTACATTAGTACCTGTTTGTTATCCAAAAGAAATGGAAAAGGACTTTTACTTTCACACACACACACACACACACACACATGCTGTTACTGTACTAATGGTCTTTCATAAACGGAAACGCACAGACTACAAACTTTTGAAAAGCTGGGGACACTCTTTGCTTTAGGCCATTTTGCTTTGAAAGATTTCATTAGGAACTTTCTACTTTTTGAATGGTGGGGGAAACCTGTATTTGGTTTTAGAAAGCCACTGAGCGTGAGGGGTGCATCTGGCATAAGCTGAAGAAAGGACCGCAGGATCTGGGGCGTCTGAGGTTTGATCCTGTGATGCCTCAGTGGGCTCAAGCTACAAAGTACTACAAAGTACTATCAAAGTACTATATGTGAAATGGAAACAAAATAAAGTGTTGACTAATTAATATATAATACACATACCACAAAATTATTTCTGTCCACATATGGTTAATGCATATGGAGAAACAAATCAAAATTAGAAGTCACTTTATTCCTTTACCATAAGAAATCACCCAGATTTTGACACATGTGAACTTATTTATTCCTCATAATAGCTCTATGAAGTTGGTAATATTAGCTCCTGGCCCAAAAATCTATGTGTGATCTTTCAAGCTTGACCACAGGCAACTCAAAAGGCTTTATTTTACCCTGGCAGGTCTCACAACAGAAAGCTTGGTGAGCCGCCAATGCATTGTGGTCACTAAGTCCAGGAAAACTCAGGGCTCTCTAATAAGCCATGGGCTTAGGCAGAGCAATTTTCCTAGATCACTTTCCTCTGTCCATCCAATGCCTTTGAGAGAGGCCCTCCTCAGGTGGCTTTGCTGGAAAGCGCAGGGAGGGGAGGGAACACTTCTTTCTCTACTCTGACTCAGTACTCAGAACTCTGGCCCTTCTTTCTCTCCTTTCAACCTGCTCTCTGGCTCCAACAGAGGAGAAAATTTCAGAGGCCTGTATCTGGGGCTCCCTCAGCAGTGAGACAATTTCCCATGGATGTGCTGATCAATCTGATCCACCTGACCCTCTCCTGGAGCTGCCTTTGGAGAATAAACGGACAGTGGAGCAGTTGGTGCTTTCTCCCGTTTGGCCTCTTGCTTCTACTATCAGGATAGGTGATTGAAAGCTTGACTGGTACCTTCTGATGGGTTCTTTGACTTAAAACCTTGAAACCCAAGAGCTCAGCTCAGCTCTGCTCTAGACTCTCCTTTTTCAGATGCAGAAATGGAGGTGCTGCCAGCTTAAGTGACTTGTCCAAGGCCAAATAGCTAATAAGAGGCTTTGCGAGTTTTCAAACTAGCCAGTTTAGTGACATTCTCTTAAATACACAATCTTCTTCTTGGTGAATATTATTGTCTATTATTCTATATTCATGTTCTGGTATATTCCTATTTGCTTAATTTTTCAAAGACAACTAAGTTCCATCGTTTTGACATCCTTGTGGTTGATGGCAGTTATTAGAAGTATTCCAAGTAAGTAAAACATCATTTACTATATGATTTTTTTTACTCTGAATGGTAGTTTATTGAATGAGCACTATTAATAAACCTATCCAAGAATGTTAGGTAAATCTTGCTAGGGATTTGTATGATAAAAAGAACACTCATCTCTCCCTCATCTTGCTAAAGTTCAGATCCAGATAACTCAAGTATTTTGGAAAATACAATTTGATTATAGTTATCCTTAAATCATATATTTTTTAAAAGAGTGGTATCATTTAAAACTTTCTTTTCTAGACACATCAAGCCTTTTCTTCATTATTCCAATTATAGTCCAAGGTCATATCAATAAAAATCCAGGTTGCTCTTAAAAAGATTTTGCTTTTTTTTGTATTAAGAAGTAGTATTATACAAAAAACCAAGGACTACTTTAAGAAATACTTCGCAAAATATCACTTAAGAATCAAATACTCTAAGATTATTTGTCAAAATTCTATGATTATAGATTTATAAGTACCACACAAATTAGTCTCTTTACACTAAAGGAAAAGCAGACATATATATTTATCTTATAATAAAATATATATGGGAACTTAAATATAACAGAAATAGTATAACTTATATATATAGTTATAAATCAGATTAAGCACACAGATGTAGGTTGTCAGTTTTTACCTGAAAAACCTTAAAATGAATAAGCTACCTGTCTATGGATTATAACTTTTATATATAAATGATGAATAGAAGAAAATATTACTTAGATTCATCTGACTTTCTTATTTGTGAACTGATCTATTTTATCTATTTGTCTATTCAGTATAAAACTTTTATCCATCAATTATGTACTAAAACAGGACAAAATGATGACCTGGGCCTTGTTCTTCAAGGACTTTCATTTTATAGTGAGACAGAATGACAGGTTTCAGCACTAGGCTTCTGGAGTTATGGGGGTGGGGAGAAGTTACCTAATCCAGCCTACGGAAGAGAACACTTCTTAGAAGAGATAACAATTGATGGGTGTCTTAAAGTGTAACAAAATTTAGTCTAACAGAAAAGGAAAGGCAGTACAGACAAATCAATTTTAAGAACTCATTCCAGGGGATCCCTGGGTGGCGCAGCGGTTTGGCGCCTGCCTTTGGCCCAGGGCGCGATCCTGGAGACCCGGGATCGAATCCCACGTCGGGCTCCCGGTGCATGGAGCCTGCTTCTCCCTCTGCCTGTGTCTCTGCCTCTCTTTCTCTCTCTGTGACTATCATAAATAAATAAAACTTAAAAAAAAAATATTATAAAAAAAAAAAAAAAGAACTCATTCCATTTAAGGAAAGAAATAAGCAGGAATCTTCTAAGAACTCTAGGACTTTGGTTTTGTTAAGAACTGACCCTACATCAGTCAGGTGTCATGACATGGTTTTTAGACAGGGTCATAGCTGGATATCCATTAAATAGGGCTCTTGGTGGCACTTTGTCAGCTGGATTGGAGGCAAGAAGAGTAGTTAAACAGGGGGCTCTTAACCAGAAGGCCAGGGGCCCCTAAAGGGATTATGGATATAATTCAGGAGGTCCTTGAATGAGGAATTGTTACATTATTATCCACATTAACCTCTTCTTAAATATATGATTTTCAACAATTATGAATAGAAGTGGTACCGGCCACACTGATGAATAGAAACTATAGATGTATTCATACTGCATTCTGGTTTTTACAGATTTCTCTCTTTCTTTCTCTTTCTTTCCTCCCATCCTGTCTCCTCCCTTCCCCTTCCTCTTTCCCTCTCCCTCTCCTTCCCTTCGTTCCCTCCTTCCTTCCTTTCTTCCTTCCTTTTTGCAGTAAAAATGCACAACATAAAATCTAATGTCATAACCTTTTTTTTAAAGACGCATTTACTTAAAAAAAAAATAAAGACGCATTTACTTATTTGTTTTAGGGAGAGATAGAGTGTGTGTATGAGTGGGGAGAGGAGCAGAGGGAGAGAATCTTCAAGCAGAGTCCCCACTGAACAGGGAGCCCCACTCGAGGCTCAATCGCAGGATCCATGAGATCCCGAACTGAGCTGAAAGCAAAAGTTAGATGTTTAACTAACTGAGCCACCCAGGCATCCCCTGTCCTAACCATTTTTAAGTGTATAGCTCAGTAGTGTTAAGTATTTTTACATTGTTATGGAATAGATCTACAAAACTTTTTCATCTTGCAAAACTGAAACTCTATACTCATTAAACAGAAATTCCTCATTTCCCAACACTCCCAGCCCCTGGTAACTACCATTCTTCTTTCAGATTCTATGAATTTGGTCACTCTAGATACCTAAATGCTCTAGATACCTCATATAAGTTAGACATACAGTCTTTTTGTGACTGTATTACTTTGCTTAGTAAAATGTCACCAAAGTTCATCCATGCTGTACATATGTCGTAATTTCCTTCCTTTTTTAAGGCTGAATAACGTATACACACACACACACACACACACACACACACACACACACACTACATTTTTGTTCATGCATTCCTTCATCAATGGACATTTGGGATGCTTCTCCTTCTTGGTTATTATAAATAATGCTACTTACTATAAACATAGGTGTGCAAATAATGCTTTGTGATTCTGCTTTCAGTTCTTTTGGATACATGACACGAAGTGGAGTTGTGGATTATATGGTAGTTCTATTATTAACTTTTGAGGAACCACTGTACTATTTTCCATAGCTATTTTACAACTTTAAAATCCCACCAACAGTGCACAGAGGTTTCAAATTCTTCATATCTTCAACAACACTTGTCATTCTCTATTATTTTGATAACAGTCATTCTAATGGTTGTAAGGTGATATCTCATGGCTTGGATTTGGATTTCAAATCAAAGCAATGCTGAGTGTCTTCATATGGTTGTTGGCCATTTGTATATCATCTTTCGAGAAATGCCATTTGAAATCCAACTCCACTTCTGAATCAAGTTTTTTGTTGCTGAGTTGTAAAAATTCTTTATATAGTCTAAATATTAACCCCTTCTGAGATATATGATTTGTAAATTTTTCTCCCATTCTGTAAGTTGCCTTTTCACTTTGCTTGCTGATCATGTCCTTTGATGCACCAAAGTTTTTAAGTTTGAGGTAGCCTTGTTTTTCTATTTTTGCTTTTGTTGTCTTTGCTTTTGGGGGCAGCTCTAAGAATTACTGCCAAATCCAATGTCATGAAGCTTTTCCTCCATGTTTTCTTCTAGGAGTTTTATAGTTTATGGTTTTGTGTTTAGGTCTTTAATCTATTATGAGTTAATTTCTTACATTTAGTGTAAGGTTAAAGCCTAAGTTCAACCTTGTACATGTGAAAATCCAATTTTCCCCATACCATTTATTAAAGTGATTGTCCTTTTTATCTTATTTTATTTTTTAAATTGTTAAAAAATATTTTACTTATTTATTCATGAAAGACACACACACAGAGAGGCAGAGACATAGGCAGAGGGAGAAGCATGCTCCATGCAGGGAGCCCAATGTGGGACTTGATCCTGGGACTCCAGGATCACGGCCTGAGCCAAAGGCAGATGTTCATCCACTGAGCCACCCAGGCACCTCAATGACTGTCCTTTTTAAAATAATATTTAGGGGGCACCTGGGTGGCTCCATTGGCTAACCATCTGCCTTCAGCTTACGTTATGATCCCAGGATCCTGGCATTAAGTCCCACATTGGGCTCCCTGCTCAGTGGATAGTCTGTTTCTCCCTCTCTACCTCCTCCTATTTCATGCTCTCTCCCTGCTACTCCCGAAAATAAATAAACAAAAAATCTTTTAAAAAAATAATATTTAGGTGTATCACTGCTACAAAACTACATTATCTATTAATCCTATGATTAGATTTTTTAATTTAACACATTAATAAAGAAGCATATGACCATATAGCATAATTATTTTTAAATATACTAATAAGTGCATTTCAGTATAATTTATTTTCCTTGTGATCCTTTACAATTTACTTTATTAATTTATTGATTTTTATACATTTATGATAAAACATTTATTTTTTTCCTTTTATTCATTTAAAAAATATTATAAGAAGGAAGCTCTTGGTTTCATCAGACTGAACAGTGTGGCCTCAAAAATTAAGAATTCAGAGATTGTTTTGAGTAACTCAGACAATGGATGGAGCCTTGAACTAGAGCTATGGCAATAAGAAATATGTAAAATCAAGAAAAAGGCAAATTCAGTATGATTTAATGATTAAATAAATGCCATGAACCAAGGAGAAGGTGAAGTATATGATGACCACCAGATTTTCAATTTGGGTGACTGGTGATATATAGTTCTGGGAGTCTTCAGTGTAGAAGTTGCATGTAAAACCATGAAAGGAGGGATGCCTGGGTGGCTCAGCAGTTAAGTGTCTGCCTTTGGACCAGGGTATGATCCTGGAGACCCAGGATCGAGTCCCACATCGGGCTCCCTGCAAGGAGCCTGCTTCTCCCTCTGCTTGTGTCTCTGCCTCTCTCTCTGTGTCTTTCTTGAATAAGTAAATAAAATCTTAAAAAAAAAAAAAAAAACATGAAAGGAGGGGTGTCTGGGTGGCTTAGTTGATTAAGGGTCTAACTCTTGATCTCAGCTCAGGTACTGATCTCAGGGTCATGAGTTCGGGCCCTGTGTCAGGCTTCATGCTAGATATGGAGCCCACTTAAAACCATGAAAACACCTGTCTTCACCCATGGGGAGAAGTTGAAGAAAAAATTCAATCAGGGGGAAACCAATATTCAAAGACCAGCCAATTCATTATTTTTAGCTATAGTGTCATACAGTATATTTAATGTGTCAGGAAAAAGAACTAGTATGTAAAGAATAAAACTTCAATAAGCAATTGGTGGTTAATTTGTAAAGGCATTTGTTATGCCTCTACTCTGCATTTATAATTTGTGCACCTGCAATTATTTGCATGCAAAACAAATGTGGCTACAGTTGCCTAATTATAGGCAAAACCATCCCAAATTGTCCACAAATAGCACAAACAGATGCCATCTGTGAAAGTTCAGTGACCGCCCCCCCAGACTTTTCCTGTTCCACATCCTGTAAGGCTTCCCTTTGGCTTCTGTTTTGGGCTTCATTCTTGCCTGGTCTCATTCATGCATTATAGGCTGGTTGCTCTAATAAGCTAAGTCAGTAGGCCTTTCCTCTTATGCAATCATTATGCTTTGCCTCCCCCCATCCAAATATAAAATGTACCATAATATGGGCAGACTGAAAATGGGAGCCATTTCTGAAGCACATCATTTGTCTTGTTAGTGTGAACAGATTCAATTTTTTATTAAGATGTAATTTTACAAGGTAGGCAACTTGAATGCTATAAAGACGAAATCTCATACAAATTTCTGCTCAAAGGTGACAAGAAAATTATGTTACTCTACTTTAAAAAAATTTAGCCATTTATTAAAAACACAGCTGTCAGTTTGGATCAAACATATTCATATTTCCCCATTATATTATTAGGACCATCATGAAATTTAATAATTGTCCCTTGGAGTTTGATTTCTACAAAAGTGTCATAACACAATCAGTACTATTGCAAATAATTATTGAACTGTGTGAAGATAGTTATGATTTCAGGCGGGAAATACATAATAATAGACGAGAAATATAAAACCCAGGTTAATATTTGATAAGGATTCTGTTCTCATACAAATGGCAGTAGTTATAAATGTGAGGACCACATAGCCTGCTTTATGAAAATGAAACAGATTCCAGGCAGAATAATTTTCTAAGATTTTAATGATATAGTTCAAATATTACTTGCTTATCATTTAATCATATTAAACACTGAACCTGATAAATCCTCTGTGATCGAAACAATACACTTTAAGAATGGGAAATTGGTAGTTTATTAGGCTAATGACTAGAGCCAGAATGTAACATATCTCTCCTATGAAATCTGTAATTCTCTATGTATAGTGTTTGGAATGGTATAAAGTATTACCATGAAGGCTTCAGGGGCAAATGGAGGCTTAGGAATTTTAAAAGGTTAACCAGTTTGTTTGTTTGTTTTAATTTAAAATATTATAGGGAATAAGATGGTTTATTTTTGTCCTATCACATTTTTCTCAGTGGTACATGGGTCAGAGAATTGAAGCAGTAGTTAGATACCAGCTTTAAGTTTATGGACAATGGGCACATGTTTAAACATTCAGATATTGTAATGCTTAGACATTAGAAAAATAGTAAAATATTTAATATTTAGCAAAAGAAATCAGTTAAGAAAATGAGAACTTATAAAAGGAAAGCTATCATTTCCAAAAGAGAGTTAATCAGAAGTAAAAGATTATTGTTATATATAACCAAAATATTTCAATGGATGCATCAAAATTCAAAATATTATTAATACAATGATAAACTTAAGCTGTTTGTATTCACAAGAAGTAGAAGAACATTTTGAGACATTAAAAAAGATAATGTTACTCACATCCTGAGCTACCATTTGTTGATACCAGAGTCAAGTTGGAAGGCCATGGATTCCGAACAATATCTTGCCAATGAATTGTGTCTGTGTAACAGAGAAATTTGTTCTGGTCTACATATACTCCACCATTAAGGATTTCTGTATTAAAACAAACAGAGATTTCTTGTCATTTTTTTTGTTGATGAAAAGGTAGTCAGTAAAAATGATTTATTCCTAAACTATTTTCATTGTTACATTGGAGTTACATTGTTAATAGCCACGACATTTTTTAAAATATCAGTTACTGAGTCATATAAATTGATTGCAGAAATTGGAAAAGATTGAAAAATACAAAGGAAAACAACCATTCATAATATAATACATAATATAATACATAATATAAATACTCAGAAAAACACTCTTCACATTTTGGTATAGATGTGTCTATTTAATTGTAATTAATATTATTCTACATTATTTCTAATGAGACTATGCTATGCCAGAGTATAAATTACATGATATTTATTTAACCAATTTCCTTTTATTGGTACATTTAATTTGTTTATCTCTCTTAAGAAAAATTCTTTGTCAACGTAACATTGACTGAAGTCAATAGGAATTAAAACAAAATGAAAGCTAAAATTAATGTTGCAATTACAAAAAAAATGTTCTTTGATCCACTCAAATGGAGTCAATAGAATTGTCAATGATTCTTTAAGAACAACACTAAGCAAGACATAATAAAAACCTTATGGTTCAATGGAACAGTGGCAGGACCATGGGATAAAATGCACCAAAGCCATTTTTTACTTGATTCTTTATTCCACATTGACCTTGATCAGCTAACTTGTTTCCCCTGAACAATGGCTAATCTTACATGTAAATTCTTTCAGATTGCTTTAAATTATCCAGAAAAAAAAAAAAAGTAGATATTCCCTCTGAAAATACTGGTTTTGAAAATACTATTCTTTCTACTTGCAGAAATTGGTTAGAAATACACATAGTATCTTCCTGCTTAATAACTACCACATTTTCCCTTCTATCCAATGCAAAAACAAGAGAAATTATATTTCAGTCCATAAAACATTGTTACAAGTAACAAAAAATAGTTAACAATAATTTATATAGATAGGGGATGATTTTTCTCATATAAGAAAACCACAGGAGGTAGTGGTGTCCACAGTACCCACATCTGTTTTGCGTTGATTTTATTCATTTCAGGCACAAGAAAGTTGATATATCTAAAAACATCTGTCTGAATTCAAGGAAAGATGAAAACAGAAGAGCAAGCAAGAGACATCCTCCTACTGAGACTCTGACTTTCTATTTGGGAAGAGATGTTCTCCCCAAGAATTATTTCTGCATTTTATTGGCCAAAATGATATCCCACGAGCATTCCTACTACAAGAGAAGCTAAGTGGACATACTGCTATTTGGACAAAACCTAAACAAGCAGGATTGTTAGTGAGGAAGAGGAAGAACATGAATAATGGGAAGGCAACTATTCTATTTCCCATGGTGGCCTTGAAAAAAATATCTCTTTCTTGTGTAGTGTCTCAAGCTCAACTTTTAAGAGTCACTTTAAACCAAGGAGGGAGATAAAAGAATGAAAGGGACCATAAGAGGAGTATTCGTGGAAGTGACATAGGTGGGCACATCTCAAATGCCTTATTGCATTGTATGTATAAAATACATCAGATAAATTTTAACATCGCAGAGCACATTTAAAATCACTCCTGTTCTCACCATCAATCCTTTCACAAACTATTGGTTACATTTTCTCAGGGAGAAAAAAAAAAAAAGAAACAAAAAAGAATTAGATCATCTTTCTATTTCTAAAACCTAGTTCATTATTTTTCATGACCTAACCATGCAATCTTCATCAAAGCAGAAGGGAGGTATAAGACGTAAGAAAGATTGTGAAAATGGATTTCTACATTAATGTTTGGCATCAAAGTTTCTATCTATGAAATGTGACGATCTGATACTAATAGCTTTCTCATGAGACATTAGGTGATGCTCTTCTGCTCTAGGAATAATTCTTCATTAGGTGGCAAGAAAGGAGATTTTGACTGCTATCCAGGAAATGAAGGTTATTTTTCAGTCTACATTTGGAAAAGCTCTACTTTAAAAAAAAATGTTAAGGGAAAATATAACAGCTCAAATATTGTAGAAAGAGTGTATTTTTCAGGATTCACATAATAATTCAAATAGTTCATGTTGAAAGAACACAGTATCCATCTCCACTTCCTATCTAAAAATATTCAAATGGAATCAGATTATATTATACTGATTAATAATCTCATCAAATCCCTTCAACAATATTAATCTACTACCAATGTTGACATTTGTTTCTCAGAAATATTCTGTTCAAGAGCTTGGTTTATACTTGGAAAAGGATTTAGAAAAGAGACAGTAATAATTCAAATATAATCTTAAATGTTAAAATTTCAAACTAAGACTACAATCATGATCAGTTTGGATAACACCCTAAATTCAAAACCCAGCATCTGCTAGCAATTCTGGTCAGGAAGATTTATAAACTTAATGATGGATTTATAAAGCACATTTTGTCTATTTATGCATGTGTGTATTTTTCCTGAAAATAGTCTTTTCCCTTATGTTTGGCTTAGGCTGTATTGTGTTGGTGAATGTCAAAACACTACAATCAGAAAATGCATTTTATTGACATTTATAGGAGAGTTTTAATGTATACTTTATCTTAAATTTTTTTTTGATCAGTTTGGTTACTTAAATATAGTTCAGGGAATGTTAATATTGTATTTATTCATTAGTATAGTTCATATTGATTTCATAACTTTATGCAAATTTTTTTTTTTTGAGAGAGAGTGCACAGCAGGGGGTGGGGGGTGGTTAGGGAGGCAGAGGGAGGCAGAGAGAGAGAGAGAGAAAATTCTAAACAGGCTCCATGCCCAGTGCAGAGCAACGTGGGACTTAATCTCAGGATCCTAAGATCATGATCTAAATAGAAACCAAGAGTTGGATGCCTACCTGAGCCACCCAGATGCCCCTATACAAATAACTAAACATTAATTTAATATGCTTTTGTGTTGAAATATTTAGATTTATTTCTGAACTAAGAAAAGTCTAGGGAAATATACCAACCTGTAAGAAAGTTGTTACAGACACAGATTATTTACTGGACAAAAGGGATCTCTAATGTTTTTGACTATAAAGTAGTAGCTGCATTTTTAGTTTAGAAAGAAGAACAAGAAAAAAATAAATAAAAAAAGAAAGAAGAACAAGGATTAGAAAAAGAGAAATGTTTGGTAAGATATTTATCCAAGAAGATACCAGGAAAATGTCTAGTCATACTTTAGATCTATCTTTGTCAACAACCAAGAACAGCAGTGTTGTCACAAATTCTATCAAAGACTTATTGGAGGGTACCATCTGTGTTACACCAACAGAGCTTCCCTTCCATGAGAATGAAATAAAGTGATTAATAATTAAATTTTCAAACCATCACAAAAAAATGATTTCTAATTCTAAGTAATATAGAAAATGAACACAAATGTAAATGACATTCGAATAAAGATGCACAAAGCCTGGAAAAGTGAAAAGACTGAAAAGACTTATATAATAAGTAAATGATCTTAGGGTAGTCCCGTCCATTATATTTCACTTCCACTGTAGGAAATATATCAGAGAAAATTAAGAGAAACACAAATAGAGTCTTGGTTATTGTAATAATTGGTAGAAAAAAAAAAAAAACTGCTATGGAGAACCCTGGGTGGCTCAGCTGTTTGGTGCCTGCCTTTGGCCCAGAGCTTGGAGTCCTGGGATCGAGTCCCACATTGGGCTCCCTGCTCAGAGCCTGCTACTCCTCTGCCTGTGTCTCTGACTCTCTCTCTCTCTGTGTATGTATCTCATGAATAAATAAATAAAATCTAAAATAAAGAAAAAATACTATGAATTTTATATTATATAAAAATATTTCCAGTAAGTTCATAAAACAGAACTACATCTTTTTAATAAATGTCACATTTAAATATAGTAAGACATATGAAGTATGATATTCTATGAAAAAAAGTATTTAATTATTTAAAAAGTCTCCAAACACTTAAACAGATTTGTGTATCAAACACTTCCTACTAGACTAATGCATGCAAGTCAAGTAAAAAATTATGAATCTTTTTGTATGTTGAGTAAGTAAATTGTAATCCACACTACTCTCCCATATGTTGAATTTAACATACACAGCACAATTTATAACTGAAATATTAAACTCTATGAAGGCAAGGACTATTTTTCAGTTCTGTATCTATCAAACTTGAAGCAATCAACAAATATTTGTTAAATCAAACTTAAAACACAAAAGTAACATGGAATTTGCCACCAACATTGATCAATTAACTTCTGTTATAGCTCTTAATTTTAAATTATATTCTGATCAAATCAAAGTAAAAATGAAAGTTATCTTTTTCCTTAAACACTTTATAGGTTATCTGAACTGGTTGTACATTGAACTATGTCAGAGGTCATTTTTGTTTTAGTTAAAACTATATCTCCAGTTATGTAAGGCAGAAGCCAGATACATAATAAATATTTGCACATGAAGTCAAATATAATAGCTTGATTATAGAAAAACATATTTGAGTAGATCAATAAATACATATATCTTGAGTATAGGAAAAAATTTAAAAATTAATTTTGAGGTAGAGTTTTTATAAGCTGAAAGATAAATAGCTTTTATTACATAGAATGCTTATAATTGATAGTGTACAAAATTACTGCAAGCAGTGTGTTGGGTATTTATAAGTCACATTTAGACATTTTCATTGGTATCCCTAAACCTATCTTGTACATCAAATTCAATTATTACATATCAAGTAAATAATGATGATTTTGAGCTATCCTGGACAAACATCAAACTTCCTCATGCAAATTATTTAGCATATGTCACACAAGGTTTAAGAGCATGTTTTTATATTGAATTGTAAATCTACCTCATATTGCTCCTTAAATTATTTTCTAGAAAGGTATAAAGTGTCAATATGGCATTTTAAAGAGGACATAAAGTACTTGTGTCTTAGCCTTCCAATCCACAAAAATTGTCCATTTGACCATTTCTTCTCTTGATTTCCCATTTGCATGAGTCTAATGAAGAAGGAAATGTTTGTGTTATTTAAATAAGTTCTTTTGCACTCTTCATTTCTTTTCAAATGCTAGTTATTATAGTGAATTGGGGGATGAGTGACCATTAAGAGAATCATTGACATTTTGCAAATACATTCTCTCAAAAGAAAATGTGATAAAATACTGAATCATGGCTTTTTCCCCCTTACCTGGAATGAAATAGCCTAATTGAGATATAGCATCCCTGCTGAAAATACAGATTAATATGACCTCCTTACATTGTTTAAGTAAGTTGACAAAATTGCTTTGACCCCATATACAATTTGTAACTATTTCATAAATCAGATTGAATGTCTTTCTTTCCTTTTTCCTTTTTTATTTTTTTTACAAAATAAAGATTATAATTTTAAATGCAGTTAGCCATATTCCACTATGGTCTATATAATTGGTATCAAGAGTAAACAAACAGTAAACATCCTACTCACAAAGCTACCAAAGATAATACAAGAAAATAAACAAGAATGAAATATTTAACCTCAATCCCTGCTTAATATATCTAAATGTGTTGTTTTGCATTGGGCACATCTACAGGTCAACCTTAGAGTTAAAATAATAATATAACTAAATAAAGATTAGTTAATAATATAACTAAATAAAGATTACTACAGTCTAACTACTGTAGTAATGTCTGAATAATCCAGATATCAGACTTATATTGCCTATCCAAGCCAAAGGTCACAATCAAGAAGTTAGAATCCAAGGTAGCTAAAGCCCATTTTCAAGATGAAGCTACAGCATGCAGTCACTGGATTTTCCAGACATAAAGCAATACATCTTTCTTACTGTCATCACCTTAAGCCACAGAAGTCTGTTGGCAGATAATGATACAAAAGTAATATAGCTCACATCATCTACCTGTGATACTTAATACATCATTCCTGGAATGGACTTGGTCCAGAGATTCCTATATCTTTCCCAAACCCAGACCTTTCAGCCGGGAGCACAATGAATTGCTGCTACCCCACTGGGTCAGCCCTCAAGGTTCATTATTAATAAGCTGCGACTCTAAAGGCTAATGAGAACCGGGTGCTTGAGGAGACAATGGCTCATTCATCATCAATCAAGCTTTGAAGTTTTTATACAGATGATTTAAGGAGAGTTGAAGTGTGCAAAATTGAAATGTCACATTTGTATTGGGAGTGAGGAGAGGGTGATAATGTAAATGAGTGATGTAACCTTCTGTATTTCAGCTCAATGATTAGAGTCAAAAGCTCATGGATGTAGATACTGAATGAATGCTATGAAGTAACAGTGGGCAGTTTTTTGATCCAAGTAGGCAATTTCAAGAAGAAATGATTAGATTCACTGGCTGGAAATCAGCTTAAAATAGAAAATAGTAGCAAAAATATCTTGATTTCAATTGAATAGAGCTCAGTAATGCATTCCACAATGTTCCAGTGTACAGTTCTTAGCTTTCATTATGTTTCATCTTGAGTCTTAACTCTGAGAAGTCTACTACAACCATCTAGTTTTTAGAGGTTAACTGCCTCTAACTCCCATAAGGGTGATTGTCTGAACTACACACCTGACAGAGCAAATACTACCCTACCTTCTTTATCCTTTTGTGTACTTATCTCCCCTATTATAGGTCTCTAGAAGATAAGAGCCACAACATACATCTTTCTGTGACCCGAGTGTCAAAAAAATGTCAAGTACCTAGTAGAAATTCAAATGTTTTTGATAATTATAATGACAATAACAACATCATGAGTACATGACTGACATCTGTAAGAAAGTTATTAGTTGCTGAACTGATAGGGTATGTAAATCATATTTCCTCCTCAGGTACTAATATTCACATTATAAATCACATAAAATATTGAATAAAATTAGTGCAATCTTGATATATTAATTCTTCCTCTCTATTAGGGAAGTAGTAATCCATTTAAACTCATTGATATTCTCTGGAAGATTTTAAAAATAGATTTTGTCTTGTAACTGTCTTTGAATTATGAATACTGAGTTTTCTTTTCAAATTGTTCTCTATCCTCATTGCAGAATTCTGTATACTTGTCAATATGTTTAATATTTACCCCTATTAATTTCTCCCAAACTTTTACTCCGTGTTTCCTTATTTCAGTTAACAGCAGAATAACATGCTATAAAGTCAAGTAGACTCCAAACTTGAGATTTACTATTAATTCATTCACTTCTATATATAATCAGTCTGATATCCTAAATAAAATTTCTCACAATGTCTCTTAATTTATTCCATTCTTTTTACACCCAGTGCTATCCCTTAATTCAGGTTCCGTCATCTCATACCAGATTCAACTTTTAGCTTTTAGCTCACCCTCCCCACAAATTCATCTTGCACACTAAAGTCATAATAAATTCTATACTATAGGAAGATAGATACATATACTATATAAGTAAGAAGCTGGTTAAATAAGATAGACATATGTTATAGTAGCATATGGTACTATATGAGTGGGTAGATAGATGATGGATTGATCTACCACTCTTGAGGCTTTGAGTGCAAAGGCAATAGTGCTGAACCTAGGTAACTGGGTAAAACTAAGTTCAAAATCTAGTTTTCTGCTTGTAAGCTGTGTGACCTTGTAGACCTTTATGAAGCTCAGTTTGCTCAACTCTCTAATAGAAATATTGTACTCACAGTATTGGTCACACAGTTGTCGATTATACTACACTTTATACTTAGTAATTACTTAAAGAGTTGTTTACTCATTGGTATAAACAAGATTTATGCTATTTTCTACGTATTCATATATAAACTTTACATTACTTAGTATTAGATTAGATAATATTCTAAAGAAGATAGAAATTATCAATTAATTAATTAATTAATTAATTATAGAAGTCTGGCTTGGTGATTCAAAGCTATTATGGAAAATCCACAGTCATCAGGGGCCCGGACTTCATTTCATCTTGTTGCTGCACCATCTTTAAAGCAAGAGGAATTTCTACCTGGTAACTTCCGTGCAAATGACGAAGGAAAGTATGTTGTCTCTTAACAAAGGTCCGTGCAAACAGCCAATAAACAAAGACTGATTTGCTACTTTCCTTGTGCCTAGTTGTTGGTATTCATGGGTGGTCACATGATTAGCTCAACTTCATATGCTACTGAAAAGCTAGTCAGTGGTAATGGATATTGGTAGACAACCATACTAATTCAAAAGAAACCTCTTTAATCTTCTGGATACTTACAAAACATAAATCTTGTGACTTCAACAAATACAGTTTTTTTTAGCTTTTTCACTGAAGCATAATATATATATATATATATATATATATCATATGCAATGCAGTTTTACAAACTGAACACACTTAGGTAGCCAGTACCCAGATCAAGAAATAGAACATCCCGTCATCACAGAAGCTTTACTTAAGCTTTCTTCTTCACATCACTCCTTCAAGGAACCTTTATCCTGAGTTTGAACAAAATCACTTTTAGCTATTTTTGTATTTTAAATAAATGGAATGATATCATACACATTCTTTCTTTTCTGGCTCCCTTTTGCTTGACACTATGTTTATAAAATTCATCCACATTGTTCATCTTCATTGCTATATGGTATTGAATATTTTATTTGTCCATGCTACACTAATGGGCATTTGAGTACCTTCCACATTCGGGCTATTACAAATAATGCTCATATTAACATCCTAGACTATGACTTTTGGTAAGTATATGTACACATTTATATTGCATACATACCTAGAAATGAAATTGCTGGACCATAGTGATGATTCGTTTTTCAAAGTGCTTTTTACCAATTTATATTCCCATCAGCAGTATGTGAGCAATCTACTTGCTTCTCAGCCTTGTCAACCCTTATTCCTTTTTCTTTTCTTATTTTATGGCAGATATTCTCATTGGTATGATACTGTATCACTGTAATTTGTACTTCCCCAATGATTAATAATGTTTAGTCTCTTAAATATTATTTTTAAATATGGTTTTCATAGGCAAGAGGCATATTGTTTACTTGAGGAAGGGTCTTCCAATGTGTGAAACACAAAACACTGTGGAAAATTTGATCTCTATTTGAGGTTATTAGTAAACGCCTCAGTAAATTAATGTACCTGATGTTACCCTCCTAACTTTTTTTGTGTGGGGGAATCTGATTCAATGTTTTGAAAATAATACTTTAAAATATATTGGAAAATATATTTAAAATTTATCAACGATTATATAAACAAAGAGCAAAGTATGAGTTCTGAACGATGGATGCAAAATGCACAAATGAATATTTCTCTGATAAAATGAACATGGTTAAAGGCATATAAAGAGAAAAAATGAAAAATTAATAATTTTTTATTATTAAAATAGAACACTCCTTACATAAAGATCAGATATTTTTATTCCTCTACCTACTAGAGAGCCCTCATTACAGACAACAATCCTCTTAAACAACTGCTCTAAGTTTCCAGAAAATGTAATAGCTTCAGTAGAACAAATCAGTAGAGTTCAACATTTTCATTACCAATAAGGGGAAAAGTCATATTAGTACCCAGAAATGATTTGTCTCGTTTATTTATAGGCTTTAATACAATAAGCCTGAGATATACTGCAAGGTCACTTTCAAATATCTCACCTACAATATTAGTTTATATAGTTTTAATAACTCTTCTCACAATGTGTGATTTCCTCACTACTTCTTTAGAGTATTTCAGAAAAGTATGATTTGTCCTGATGACAGTAATAATAAATAATATTACTATATATGTTTGTTGCTGGCAAGCTAAGGCTTGCAAATAAAAGATAAAGCAAGAGAAAGAAGAATGACTTAATCTTTTAAAATAATTATATTATTTCAAACATCACAATTTTTAAAAGGCTATATAACAATCTTAAAAATAACAAATACATAGTTTTGGGGGTCTGAATGTCCTTGAGAAAATGTCTATTTGTTATAGTGATATTAAAAGTAATAAAATAAGAAAGTAAATAAGTTATATAATAAGAATGCACAGAATCTGGTACTATTATACTTTAAAAACCCACAATTAGGTCCAAGTTAAGTCGATTTTTTTAAATAGAGTTTTAATCTGGAGAAAATTAGCAATAAAAGATTGAATAGGAGTATCACTATTTTATAAAGCATTGGCTTTACAATCTGAAGCAATAAATACTATGGCAAAATAGAGAAATAGCTTTGGAGTTACATTAGTTTGAATAAAGTTTTAAGTTAGTGTACATTTCTTTTTTTTTTTAAGATTTTATTTATTTACTTATGAGAGGCACAGAGAGAGAAGGAAACAGAGACACAGGCAGAGGGAGAAGCAGGCTCCATGCCGGGAGCCCGACAGGGGACTCAATGCTGGGTCTCCAGGATCACGCCCTGGGCTGAAGGCAGACGCTAACCGCTGAGCCACCCGGGCTGCCCAAGTTAGTTTACATTTCAAAAATAGTATTCATTACTGCATACTACATACATACATACATTTTACATTTATCAAATCTTAAACTGTTTTTTACATATTTATGCTTACAGTGTTTGTGTATCTATATCCATGAAACCACCACTCAGATAAACACACAGAAAATTTATCACTCCAGAAATTTCTCCTTACTCCTTCTCAATCGAGTCCTGAAAAGCCACTATTTTTTTTTTTTTTTTTTAATTTACGATAGTCACAGAGAGAGAGAGAGAGAGAGAGAGGCAGAGACACAGGCAGAGGGAGAAGCAGGCTCCATGCACCGGGAGCCTGACATGGGCCTTGATCCCGGGTCTCCAGGATCGCGCCCTGGGCCAAAGGCAGGTGCTAAACCGCTGCGCCACCCAGGGATCCCTAAAAGCCACTATTCTGACACCTATCACTTTATATTAGTTTTGCCTTTGTATTAAGTGTATACAAGTGGAATCATACAGTAGGTATTTTTCTTGTATTCTTTTATTCAAAACAATGTTTTGAGATTAATTTATGCTGTTGCCTGCACTAATAATTTGTTTTTATGGTCTACTCTTCCATTATATGGATTTATTTATAATTAGTTAATATTTTAAGGACGACTTTGCTATTTTTACCTGTATTTCAGAGGAAGTAAAGTTTCTTTTCTACTATCTCTAAAATAGGAACAATAATATTAAGTTTGCTGATTTACATTGAGTATTGCAATTATGTATATAAAGCACCTGGTACATACCAGGCACTCAAAAAATGGTAGCTATTTCGAATTGTTATTAATGTAATCCAGGAGCCTCCTTTATCCTAAGCATTTAAAAACATGTGTACATTGGTTGAAGCATGGCTCTTTGGGAGGCAAGAAGACCAAATGAAAACTTATGGGATTCACATGAAATCTTGATAAGGCTGGTACATAGCATACGATTTTATAGGTAGGTATATTGAGCAAAACATATTATTACATGTACTTCCAGATTTGGTTAATACAAAATGGAGATATCTGTATTTCATGAAGCAGAATTGTTCTTGAAAACAAGAGCATAAATGCTGTAACTACAATTTCTCCCACACAGTAATCCTGGATATCTGAGTTAACCCTTTGAGTCATTTCTTGTCATATCTGTAACTACGTTCTGTGAGAACATTTAGAGCTGTTAGATTTTCCTCTGTTCAGTTCAGGAGGCTGCATAGTTCACAGGTCCCAATGTCCCCACTGGGAATTTCCAGGTGACCTTTCGATCATTTACCATTACCTGCCACTGTGCATCAAAAAAATAAGGGTAAATTCCAAAAGACCGGGACAAGTAGGCTGAGCTCTCCTCTTGCATTTCAAGAGTCTGGCATTTTTACTGCAGCAGGATGAATTAATTAGGAAACAGAGCACTATTAAACACATCTCTGGAGCTCAGAGTTGAGCTGGGAGGTGGGACTGCTCCACACTTTTGTTTAAATTTATTAAGTTTTTAAAATAAAATCAATAAAATGCATAATAAAAATTAGATGTGTAACAAGCATTACTATAATAATACTGCTGGTTAATATAAGAAAAGGAAGGCTATTACTCCTGAATAAAGACAAGATGTAATCAAATACTGCATTTGCTCAGAGATTTTAAGAATTAAAGCTATTTAAAATATCTGAAGAAAAAACTTATTAAAATTTCTTCAGAAAGTATTTGCCATTTCTAATGAATCATTATATATTTAAAAAATATTTATTTATTTGACAGATAAAGAGAGAGCAAGCACAAGCAGGGGGAGCAGCAGAGGGACAGAGAGAAGCAGGCACCTTGCTGAGCAGGGAGCCCGATGTGGGGCTCCTTTCCAGGAACCTGGGATCATGACCTGGGCCAAAGGAAGACGCTTAACAGACTGAGCCATCCAGGAGCTCTGAATCATTATATTCTATGGCTCCCAGAATTGCCACTTTCATTCTTCCCCATTGTAAAATTTATTTTCATATCATGACATTCTATGTCATAAGAAAACAGGATCTATTATGTCCTGGTACGTTTCTGTAACCTTATTATCATGTCTTCTAAATTAAGATGCACTCTTATTTTAGAATGCCTCCACTTTTCCAGGTCAATAAACATGATTTAAAAATTATTTCAGGTATTTGCCTGCTTTTTGAGGCTGGATGTGAAGAAATGACTCAAGTGCCAATACGTCTAACAACATCAGATGAGTCAGTCAACTCCAGGTGCCAACATTCAAGAAGAGAAGACTAATGGGATATAAATTCTGCACCAGCTATGGAGTGAAACTGGGTAACTGTGACTCCACCACAGATAATCCTTGCAGCTTCAGTCACATCACTTATTCTCCCCAAGCCTCAGTCCTTTATCTATAAAATAGATATTAACAATATGAAAGAGATATTAATCATACCTCTCTCTCAGGGTAACTGTAAGGAGAAAAACAGTTCATAGATGTAAATGCTCACCACAGTATTTGTTATAGAACAAATGTTCAATTGGTATATTATTATTATTATTATTATTATTATTATTATTATTATTAGGAAAATAAGAAAACTTCTCTGGTAAGCAAACGTTTTCTATCCTGCTTAACAATCTTTTCTGCTCCCTCTTATAAATACACTTCTGAGAGAGCTAAAGCTGGGGAAAGATTATTAGGCAAAATTAGAATACATAGATTTGCATTTGGTTTTTAAAATATTTATTTCATTAAAAAATTATTTTCAACTTACACGAGTTTCAAATGCCCTTTTAATAGTATATTATCCATAAAATTATATAACATCCTTAAATTCAGGGTTTTCTTTTTTCTGGGTGGATTTCCTGCACCCCAGTGGAATGACAAGTAAGACACAGAATGATTAAGCAAGGTGCCAAATGCCTCATACATAGGGGTCAAGCCAGGATTCAAATGCTTGTGTAGCAGGCTCCAGAGCCCATGGTTAACCACCTCACTCCAGTGCCTTTTGGTAAATGCTGCCATTATTTGAACATCTTTAAAATGCAGTATTTCTCTTAATCCTTACAGAAGTCCTATGAGGTAATTATGACTAGTCTTACTCTACAGATGAGAAAACTGAAGTTTAGAGAGGTAAATAACTGGTAAGAGTTCTGGAGAACTATGATTCCAACTCATTAACTGCTGAATTGAGATCCCACTCTTAAACTTTTTATCCTTTTATAATAAAAGGAAAAGTTGAGAAGTTTAAAGGAAAAAAAAAAAGTTTAAATAGAGATGAGGTACAACTCTAAATTATATAATCTACTTCTAAGTATAATTAAGAACTCGGAATAATTTCCCTGAAGTCCTTTTTGAAAATATTTTATTGAGTTGAAAGGTAAAATTATGCTTTTAGGGTATCTTTTCTACATGAAAAATTGTGCACTGAAAAAAAAATTCTTGGCTCTGTTAGATGTTTGGATTATATCCCAACCTCATCATAGGAGGTACATTCCTTTTGCCTCTGTCAAAAGTAGACACAGGGGAAAAAGCAGCATAATAAAACTTCATGAATTCAACCTACTTAAGGAAAAGCCCTTCAATTCAGTAAAAAAAAAAAAAAAAAAAAACTAAATTAAAGAAAAGAAAAGAAGGCAACTTAATTATTTTCAAGTACTATGGGGACTTTATCTATGCTTAGTCCTTGGAAGCTGTGCTTTAATGAATAGGGCACAATGATTTTTTATTACCTTATCCCAAATCATAGCCTGAGTAGAATCTGCCTCTATGTGCTTTGCAACTGCATTTCTGAAAATATGAAAATGTATAGTTTAAATGTGTAGGGCATTTGGTTCTCTTAACCAAATCTGCAATGTCTTTATAATGTTTTTTTCCTATTGTTGTTGAACAATCAATACAAAGAGATCAAAAAAACAAAACATTCATATTAGAGAAGTCAGATCAACGAAAGTTTATTTTAACATTAACCTTAATATCCTGATAATTTTAAAGGCAAATGAACTAAGGCTCATATGGTAGAAAGGTAAGGAATTCAAAATTGAAACATATGGTTAGTGTACCTTTATCACAATAACTGCTCTGCAGGTAAACTTAATTGAATTACATTGTATACCACTCAATAGTACAAGAAGATTGAAGTATCTTCTTAAGGCATAAATTTTAAAAATAATCCTTTTTTATTTGAAATAATTAAATTTATCCATCTTTAGATTTATCAGATGACTTTTATTTAAAACAGTTGAAAAGAAAAAATAGTGGAAAAGGAGAAAGGTGATTTTACTTGGGAGTTTGGGATATTATATCAATTGCATTTACATTAATATTATAAATGTGTCAAGAAAACAAGAACATAAAATATTGTTATTGAAAGAGGTTTTTTTAAGATTTATTTGTTTTAGAGAGAGAAAGCCAGTGAGTTGGGGGAAGTGGCAGAAAGAGAGGGAGAAGGAGAGAATCTCAAGCAGATATTGTGCTTTAGAGCTCAATCCCAGGACCCTGAGATCATGACCTGAGCTAAAATCAGGAGTCACACGCTCAACTGAGGCACCCCTACATGGAAGAACTTTTATTCTACCTCTAACAAAAGGATATGTTCAAATTTAATTACTTAATTATCTTTCAAAGTATAAACCCTTTAACTAAAATTTTCTCAAATGTAAAGCTAGAATGAGAGACAATATTTTTATAAATTGTATGAAACTAAATATTTAATTGAGAATTCAAAAAGATTTAAACTAGATAATTTAATACGACCTCACTAAAGAGAATATTTCATAGATAATCTTGTATGCATTCATATTCTATGCCTAATTTACTTTTGTAGGATGTGTTTACAGAGCTATTTCATATTTGAAAGAATTTTACATAGAAAATTAAGCTCCAGTGATAATCTCTATTTAAAGCTACCTGGCTTGAGATGCAAGTGGAAAAAAAGTAAAGACTAACCAGACCACCATAAAAATGTGAAATATAAGTGGAGATGTTGGTAGGGTTACCACTCAGTGCCCACAGTTCTACTTTCACCATATACATCTTTTCTTATCACTAAACAACAACACAAAAGGAGTATTTACTAAAAAACTGTAATATTTTGAGAACTGTTTTTAACAATTTTCTTAGTGGTCCTGTTCCTGTAGTCTCATTTTACTTCAGAGCTCAGAACAATTAGATGATAACATCTGGCAAGTATTATTCTAAACTAGATGATAACATAATTATTTTAAAACTGTGTTTGTATTGAAATTTTTTTTAAAGTGATAATTTATACCTTAAGGTACATTTTTAAAATAAAAAATATTTAAAAATATTGTATCTTTTATAATTATGTAATACTTTATTCTTTATTTTCTTTGCAGCTTCAAGAGTTATAATCTAAATTGCAACTGAAGGAAGTTTAAGCTAGCTGATATGCACCTAGCTATTTCCATGCTTCAAAGCCTGCAGAACCATCTGCTTGTTGGCAGGTGTAATTAATTAGCTAAGTAGAAAAGACGCTCCCTTTTAGAATCAATAGGAGGAAAGGAGGGAGAACTCTATGAAAACCCAATCCTGGGCAGACCCATCGGCTGGGTGCCTCTGGGCAAATTTCCGATGCTGAAAACTCATTGAATTTAATGGTTCTTAATTTCACAAGATTTCTAATTACAGCTAGGATAATAAGATGTGATCCAAAAGTTAAAAAAAAAAAAAAAAGTTGGCATATTTTCAAGGAAAATCCTTCCACACAATGTAGATATTCTAAAGTGGAGAAGTTCACTTATTTATACATTTTATCCATTTATTCACTCAACTTCGTTAACAGGCAATTTTGGATCTATTCAGCTGACAGGTGGCAAATGCATATTAATAATAGAAAAATGTAAAACGTTAAATTTTTTATGTAAACCAACATTTCTTTTCAGAAGTAGGGAGAAGTCAATTCAAAATATATCATTAGTCATTGAATAGATTAAAAAAAGACTATTTCTCAGAAATAAGTGGGCAAAAATATTGTCAAAAACAAAGATCAAAAACTTCTTATACTTTTATTTATATAGCTTATATTGCTAAACAGTCTAGACAATAATGGATTCTACAAAGCCTCCTCTTTTAAATGTGCTAATTGACAAGAACAAAATGCTGACTTAAATTCAAAGATCTCCTAGGGGTTGGCCTTAAAAGCTTAAGGTGAGGGAGGTTTCAGGAACATAGAATGGGTTGGAAGCATGGCAAACTGGGGAGCACTTTTATAGCTAAAAGAAGCAGTGACTGCCAGCTTCAGAGGAGTGTTATCAAGAGACAATGTGACTCCAGGGTTGCCAGAGCTCAGTTTTGTTCTTAGGGGCCCAAATCCAGAATTTGTTTGGTAGTGCCCCACTTTTTAAACATTCTCTATGCAAAGCAAAGCTGTCGGTCAGCTATGATCTATGACCAGCAATTTACTGCATCTAGTTAATTAATAAATCCAGGGATTCCACAATAATTACCCAGGATTTACATCAATAACCATGTTGAGATAGGATCTCATTGATCACGTCTTATCAGTTCCTCTACCTTCTAACAGAGAATGGAAAGGGAAGGCGAGGCAGTTCTATAACTCACGAAAAAAGAAAGAAAAGTGCAAAAGTCCCTGTAGTTATGTGAAGAATGGAAGTCTAGAATGCAATGAATTCTATTCCTCCTCTTCATTTTTATTGATCCCCATTTGTTGTCATGGAGGTGGAATAAACCTGTGGCTGTATTATGAGTTAGAATGTGTGCTGCTGAAATATCACCACAGGACATCACACTCCCACCACTGAAATTTAAAAATCACATTTGAAGGCTTTTATGTCATCTGGAAGGGGAAAATAGATTAGCAAGGACTTGTTTATCGCATTAATTTAACAGCACAAATAAAATTAAAGACTAAAGGATCCTGGAAAGTTAAATTATAATTTAGATAAAGGGGGAAAAAATAGAAAAAAAAATTATAGTCAAGAATATAATCCCAGACTTTGTTGGTCCTGAATCAGTAAGGTGGGGATACATACTTGATCCTTGGAGAGGTGGAAAGGAGGAAAGAAAAGTTTCGACCTATATATTTCATAATTCTGAATGAGATTCTGATAAAAAATATTGATTATCGATTTCCATATAATATTCCCTTTTTATTTGAGAAGAAAGATCCTACTACCACTGAAATCAACAGGCCAAAAAATTTCCAAAGAAGCCAATCAATTAATCAGTTTCAAAAGAAAGAAATCTCAAGAACTGACATTAGACCAGTAGGATGATTTCAGCCAGGAGCAAGCTGCAGGCAAAGTTTTAGCTGCTCACTGTTTTTACTTCTGCTCCCCCAAAATGCCAGGGTTACCTGAAGACTTCTAAGAACCACACACTGATTTCTTCTCTATACTTAGGACACAGGAATTTTAGGAGATTTGGATCCTTTCCCCTAGGTCTATATTTTCGTGTTTTGTTTTGTTTTAATGTTGTAGCCTGCCTCCCATGTCCATTTTGAAGGGATTTGGTTCCGCCTCAACTCTTCATCTCTAATAGTGAATGCTCTCTCTACCTCTGAGCAGAAAGTAAAGTTATTTCAATAGGATTCTGCTCAACCTCTATCTGCCATAGATCTGTAATCTTTAAACATATATATTTTCCTCCCATGTCTGACTTCAGAGAAAAGTTTCTCTGTACAGAGAACAGAGAACAAAGGAGGAGAACAAAAATCTGTCTAATGAAATACCTGAGGTTAACAATAGTTTCAGGAAGAGTTTAATGGAGAAAACAGAGTGCTTAAGGCCAGAGAAAGAAAATTGAGACTATGGGGATAGACAAATATAAAGTAAGGAGAGAAATATTTATTTAAAATACTTTGCCAACATTTATTATTTATACTAATCTGTCCTTGGTCTTTCAAGAGATGGGTGGCCCCTTCTCCAAACTCTTGGCTAGAGAGCTGCACTGTGTCTCCTTGTTCACTCTCTTGTCACTAACCAATTAATTTATCACAGCCCATCAGCGTTATCTTTTCAAAACCGAAATATAATCTTTACAACATTAAAGATCAAGATTTTTTTAATGGTTAAACCAACATCAAATAAACCATAAGCCAGAAAGTAATGGTGACTTCAACAATACATATTGTTAATATCCAGATCATTTGGGGTAAAATCTTTGGGAAAAAAAAATAAATCCTGTAAGAAGACCTAGTAAATTTATCCTTCATCTTTTCTATTATCCCTTCTTCTCATTTTTTGGAGGGAGGGAAACGTACATGAAGATATTCTTCAAGATAATAAGGGAGAAAGCAACAGAGTAGAAGACATATGATATAGAAAGTAAAGTACCAGGACAAGGCAGACCTAGAGATCTAACACAGACTGATGAAATAAAATTGAAGGTTCAAGGAGACTGATCTTTAGAGAGAAAGGGGACTGATAAAATGCATTATATTATCAAGTATTTGGTAACAGACTATAATAAAAACGAATTGTACAAGGACACAGAAGCCAAGCAAAAACATCAGGACAAACAAAAAACTGCACAAAATAATAAATACAATTACAGTATTTTTTTTTGTCTCTGCCACAAATGATCTTTCAAAAATTAAAATAACTTGGAAAAAAATAAAATAACATGGATACTCTATATTGATTTTCAACTCTTAGACAAAAAGATATAGTATCTTTTACAGTTAAACAAAATTGTCAAGGTCGATGACATAGTCTGCTCGATTAGTAATGTCTAAGATTGATGAAACAAGAAAAATAATATTCAAGACATACATTGATAACTATCAGAAGAAGTGAACTAGACATTAGGTAATGCAGGAGGTTGTTGCTTTTAACCATGTGAATATATAATTTCTTTTTAAATTGAGGTATACCTGACATAAAATTAATATAATTATAATATAATAAATATATTATAATATTATATAATATATAATATAATAAATATAATGAGAACTGAATAGTTCTCAGATGGTTGAGCCACAGACTCTTCATTTCAGCTCAGGTCATGATCTCAGGGTCATGAGATTGAGCCCCATATTGGGCACTGTCCTCAGTGGAGGGCCTGCTTGAGATTCTTTCTTTCCCTCTCCTTCTGACCCCCCTCTACTTATGCTCTCTTTCTCTAGAATAAATTTAAATATCTTTTAAAAATAATATAATACAGCTGAGATTCTTAATTTCAGCTATACAACATATGATTTGCTATTTGTGTATATTGTCAAATGACCACCACAACAATGTGGTGGTTAACATCTAGACACAATACATAGCTACAACATTCTTTTTTCTTGTGATGAGAACTTTTAAGATCTATTGTTTTAGTAATTATTAAATATGCAATAGAGTATTAATACCTATTGTCACCATTCTGTACATTACATCCCCATGACTTATTTATTTCATAATTGGAAGTTTGTACCTTGTAACCCTCTACTCTTTTACCCACTCCTACCTCTGGCAACCACCAATCTGTTCTCTGTATTTATGAGCTTGGTTTTTGTTTGTTTAGTTTAGCTTTTTTGTTTTGTATTTTTAGATTCCACATATAAGTGAGAGCGTATGGAATTTGCCTTCCTCTGTCTGACTTATTTCATATAGCATAATGCCCTAGAGGTCCATCCATGTTGATGTAAATGGCAAAACTTTATTCCTTTTTATGGCTGATGATTTTCCACTGAATATATATTCCCAATGTTCTGTATCCATTCATCTACTGATGTAACTTAGGTTGTTTCTATGTCTTGGCTATTGTAAGTAATGATGCAAAGAGCATGGGATGCATATATTGGCTCTGTAGTACTGTCTCTATTCCAAAACAGTCAAATCCAAGTCATATAGAAGTTAATTGACTTAGTATTTCACGAAGGGACAGTGAAGTAGTCTCCTTAATTCCTCTGAGAAACCCTGCCACTTGAGTCTCCCAATTTTTAAAAAATCTGACACATTTAAAAATACTAATTTTAAAACTAGTCTCAAAATTATTCTGTTAATAAGCCTCAAGAACAATTGGTCACTCTCTTTTCATCAAAGAATTGGCCAAAAATCATATAAATTAATTTTTTTAAAGATTATTTATTTATTTATTCATGAGAGACACAGAGAGAGAGAGAGGCAGAGACACAGGCAGAGACACAAGCAGAGGGAGAGGCAGGCTTCATGCAGGGAGCCCAACGCGGGACTCAATCTCGGGACTCCAGGATCATGCCCTGGGCCGAAGGCAGGTGCTAAACTGCTGAGCCACCCAGGTATCCCCATAAATCAATATTTTTAAGAGTACTTTACATAAATATAAAAAAAAATTGTAAAATATCTAGTACTATGGACTAATTAAGAAATGTGAAAAAAAATAAATGTGGGAGAGATATATGCTAAATACTATGCAGCAACATAAACATACTTTGAAAGAGTTTTAAAATATGGGAATGACTTTATGAATACATGAGCAAAAAAATAAAGAATACAGAAATGTAAATGCAGTTTGAGTGTGATTTGTTTAAAATACATTTTAGGCATATACATCCATAATACATACATGTAATACTGGAACAAAATACCCTACTTGTCATCTGGATGAGGTTAGGAAAACTCTTAGCTTCAGTGTAGTCATCAGAAAACATATATAATATTCCTCATAGAGCTGCATAAGGATAAATGAGATGATGTTTATGAGGATATCATAATTGCTGCTAAACAGTGAGATGTGTGTATGTATATGTGTAATTGCTAGAAGTATACTAATATGTCACATATAATTACATCATCTATATATACAGAGGCAGAATACTCATGCAAAGATGTGAAAATTAAACCTTAAAAATTATAGGAAATTACACAGAAAATTAGTAGAATAATATAGAGGTATTAATATGAAATTCTTAAAAGAGAAAGCAATGCACTTATCTGGTGAATCACAATCTTTGAGCTGAATGTCTGTGTTTCATTTGAGAAATGAATAAAGCAATCTGAAAGTTTCTCAATAATGTTCCAGCATTATTGTGTCAGACTATAAAGGCAGGCAGTAGGTTCCAGAGCCTATGGTCATAGTCACTGTCATCTGACTTTATTCAATTGCATATTCATACTCATGAATACATAAGTCAAACTGTGACTAAACACACCGTAGGAAGCATGGTCACACATTTGATTTCCAGGGCCAGTTGATACCTGTTTGCCCCCCCCAGAGTAATTATAAATAGTGCCTCTTTTTCCTCTTACCATATATTGTATGGCGATCTTATTCATTTAAAAAGTATAAAATATTCTCTCTATGCATGGTTTGCACAGGTGGAGAAGTCAAGGTCAAAGTTTAAGACTTTTTAAATTTCAATAAAAGCAAATTTCTGGCAAAGAAAAGCAACTTTTTAAAAAGTTATTGTGGCAATCAAATAGAATAATAGCAGTGCGTCCAACTATATTTGACATATAACTTGAAAAATATAGTGTTAAAATTATGAAAATATTTTTACAATACAAAATGTATTTTTCATAAATGTAACTTTCCCATAGAAAGAAAAGTGTTTGAATTTCCTCAGGTGTTATGTTTTCTTGTTCTGCCAAAAAAATTTCAGCAGTTTGAGAAGATCAAGAAAGTAAGGTAGAAAGCAATCTATCAAATTTCTAGAGATTGTCAAAAATGTTAAGAAATAATACCAAAACAAAAAGAACTGTTTCCCTTCAGGAATTTCAAGTTTACAAACATTCCTTTTTCAAGAGACTCCATTATTATGACAAATTTTATTAAAAAAAATGTTTAATTCATTGCAAATAGCATACAACTAAAGTTCTGTATTTTGCTTATGGTGTAAAATGCTATAAAAATCTAAAACTTCTACTTAACTCTTAATAAATACTCAGTTATGACATACATATATTTTAATGTGTATTATGTGTGACAAAATGTTGACATATGTTTCGAAAAATTAAAAAAAGTATTTTTAAACAGTTATCAAACGTGTCTGTGATACTGAAAGAAAACTGTACAGTTCATTAATTTTGAATAAAATAGTTATGCTACTATTTTATAATAGTACTCAACTATTACCAACAATGAACACCACTACCCATAAAACACACAGTACTCTTCTTGAAATAGTCAAGACACGAATTCACAGAAAAAAACTCTTGTGATCAGTACTTAATACTTACTTCCCCTATTTGTAGAAACACTGTCAGTAGTTAGCAAGTAATGGAGCTGGAAACACTATGCTCCCAGAGGTACTATTTTCTAGATGAGACGCAAAATTCCAGACTTGACCGTAAGTGGTCATTAAAAGTCCCAAGGTACCTTTCAGGGAAAGTAGCAGTATTTGCCTCAATGTCCTGGCTTGATTCCAACTAACTAATTACACTCAGCCTGACTGGATAATTGTAGATTGTTTCAATGTGAGAGTGCAATTTCCTTGTTTGGTTATATAGTGCCTGGATCTTTCTTTGAAAAGTCCACCTCACAAAGTTACAGGGGGAATTATTATTGCTGATCATCTCTTTTAAACAAACATGAAGACCTAGGTCTGCCTAGCATTTATCTCAAAGACTTAAAATATGGCTCTGAAACTGAATTGATACTGACATTATGGGTATTCCCAAAAATTTTAGGAAAGACCTAAGTAAGACATGGGGAAACTCAGTTTGGAGCTCCAATAGGGTAGATACCTTCTTGTCAAAGGGGTAGTGGGGATGTTGACAAGGTAGGTCAGTTTAATACATTTAGCGAATCTCTCTTGGGTATAGTTGCAATATATCTGATCATTATTCTACCAAATAGCAAATAGCAAATGCACACACACACACACAGACACACACACACACAACACACATACCATGCAAAAAAAGTTTTATTTTTCAGGACAAACTCTCAGCAGATATGATAAATTTACTCTTTATCTTCTGAAGCTGTGACAGAGATTGCAATCTGTCTCCTCAAAATACTCTCTCTTTCTTCTACAGTAATGGAGATTTACTGGCCATATACTTAACAATAAGGACTACATTCCTCAGTGTTCCTTGAAGCTAAATGTAGCCACATGACCAAGTCCTGACCACTGTAATGATATAGGCAGAAGCAAGGTGTGCTAAATCTGGATTTTGTCTCTTAATTTTCCCCTTTCTCTCTTCCTCAAGAGCCCACGATTGAGAGCCATTTTCAATTATACATATGAAAGCATCATCAAAGGGGTTGTTAGTGCCACAAGAAGGAAAACATCCCCCAAATTATGTAAATGTATATCTGCTATAGGATCTTGTAGGCTAAATGTCTTTAGGTTGTTATATAAGAAAGAAAAAAAAATCTACCTTGTTAAAGCTATTATTGTTAACATGGTTCATTACTTCTTAGTTGAGTCTGTATTTTAACTAACGAAGATGATTTTATACATTCTTCTTTTATCTCTTCCCAGTTTTGTCATTAAATAATGTTTTATAATAGCTTTTTTTGCTTTGTAAACATCTTTGTATCTCAACCAAACAAGAATTGAAATCTTGATAAGTATATAATATTTTAGGATAAGCCAAGTATTCTGTTTAGCACTTTATTCACATTTATTCATTGAATTCAATGTGATAAGACCTAAAATAGGGTACCCTAAAATACAGGGGAGGGTCATCTTTAGTGAAGCAATCTTCATACACCGGAAGATGTCTCAAATGAGTTTTGAGTTACTAGTATTTGTTGCTTAGATGGATGTGGTAATAGGGGCAGAAAGGTATTCCAATACAAGAAAATACCAATTAACAATGGTCCCCAAATGATAAAAAGCTTATCTAGTTTTTTAAAAACTACCCAGAAGTAGGCATGAAATAAAGACCATCTCTCATTTAATAAAGGATAACATGTGTGACTTAAAAATAATGAGAATTCAGGCATTTGTTCTGGAATAAGTACACTAAAATTAAATTATATATTTACATTACCTTGAATATCTAACTACTTGTGAAAAGAAACATGAATATATCTTTAAATATTAATTCCACAGGCCTGTACTGAGGAAAAATTATGTTAAGAATGATGTGCTTCATTCTCTTATAGGTGAGTGAAGAATAGCCATTAAGAGAATAAAAGAAGTGGAGAATACAGTTCTTGTCTTCAACTGAAAAAAATTCCAAATGTTTATAACATGTCTGCATTTTTAAAAACATTTTATTTATTTATATGACAGAGAGAGACAGAGAGAGCACAAGCAGGGGGAGTGGCAGGCTCCTCACACTGAGCGGGTAAATGGGGAGCTCAAGGTGGGACTTGATCCCAGGACCCTAGGATCATGACTTGAGCTGAAGGCAGATGCTTAACAGACTGAGCCACTCAGGCACCCCTAAAATATTTGCTTTAAAATAAATAAGTGAGGGATCCCTGGGTGGCGCAGCGGTTTAGCGCCTGCCTTTGGCCCAGGGCGTGATCCTGGAGACCCGGGATCGAATCCCACGTCGGGCTTCCGGTGCATGGAGCCTGCTTCTCCCTCTGCCTATGTCTCTGCCTCTGTGTGTGTGTGTGTGTGTGTGACTATCATAAATAAATAAAAAAATAAAAAATAAAAAATAAATAAAATAAATTAGAAAGTTTTAAATTTCTAAAGGTTATTTTTATAATACTATTTCCTCAATTTTCCATCAAGTTAGAAAGTAACAAACCTAACTTTCAGTATTATTTATTTCTAGATGTTACAATATAAAATGAATCCAAATGGTATGACTTGTCCCTTGCCTAAAATCTTCTTAAAGCATTATTTACCTGTGGTCCAGAATAAATGCATGATTATTTAGAAATGTTTTTATTTTCATTTAGTTATTGAATTCTCAATTCAATTTGGGAAAGAAACATTTAACGATTACTGTGTGGTAGACTTTGTGCTAAAGCCTAGATATATAGAAATTAATAGGCATGGTCTTTGAGCCCAAGGAAAAGATTATCCAAATAAAGAGGAAGACATAAAGATGACTGACCATAGGATAAGGCCCATTCTATAATGAAGATATTTACAAACTGAATGGAAAAACAAACAAACAAAAAGAAACTATGGAATCTGCCAGGGGGAATTAGGGAATTAGTCTGAAACTTATAGAATGAGCAGGCATTCATCAGGGAAATACAAATCAAAACCACAATGAAATACCACCTCACACCAGTGAGAATGACTAAAATTAACAAGACAGGAAACAACAAATGTTGGGGAGTATGTGGAGAAAGGGGAACCCTCTTGTATCGTTGGTAGGAATGTGAACTGGTGCAGCCACTCTGGAAAACGGTGTGGAGGTTCCTCAAGAAGTTAACAATAGAGCTCCCCTATGACCCAGCAATTGCACTGCTGGGGATTGACCCCAAAGATACTGATGTAATGAAACGCCAGGACACCCGCACCCCAATGTTTATAGCAGCAATGTCCACAATAGCCAAACTGTGGAAGGAGCCATGATGTCCTTCGACAGATGAATGGATAAAGGAGATGTGGTATATATACAACAGACTATTACTCAGCCATCAGAAATGATGAATACCCACCATTTGCTTCAACATGGATGGAACGGGAGGGTATTATGAAGAGTGAAATAAGTCAATTGGTGAAGGACAATCATCATATGGTTTCACTCATATGGGGAATATAAGAAATAGTGAAAGGGATTATAGGGAAAAGGAGGGGAACAGACTGGGAAAGATTAGATGGGAGACAAACTATGAGAGACACCTAACTCTGGGAAACAAACAAAGGGTTGCAGAAGGGGAGGGGTGGGGGTTGGGGTAACTGGATAATGGGCACTAAGGAGGCACTTGATGGGATGAGCACTGGGTGTTATACTATTTGTTGGAAAATTGAATTTAAAAAAAAAAAAAAAAGAATGAGTAGGCATTTGGGACAAGGACTACTGGGCTGAAGGTGATCTGAGGAGATGCCCAGCATTTGCAGGAAATGGAGGTATGAGAAAGTGGTAATAACCAGTAACCACTAAAGGCAGTTCTGTGTCTCCAGAGTACACATAGCACAAACGAGGTGAGGGCAGATAGATATAAAATGGAGCAAACAGAAGGAGGACTTTCATAAGGATCTCTGTTTTTCTTAGTTGTAATGGGAAATTCAGATATAATACACATCAAATAATTCTGAAAGGGTAAGTGGTCTGTTGTAATTTTCACATTAGTAGAAGATTTCTGGAAGCTATGCTGAGAATGGATTGGGACAAACTAGAGGCCAAAAGAACAGTAAAGAGAGTATTGCAGTGGCCTGGGGAGGGATAGTCTAAGCCAGGCTAGTGCAGAGCAGAGGAAGAATGATTAGATTTGAAATAGGATCAAAACACATTTTCATAGTTCTCATATATGTGGGTGAAAAAGAAGATAGATAAAAATTCCATGTTTCTGACTTCAATAAATGAATAAATACTGAATTTTGGGATAGAGGAGACCAGTTTGGGAGACAAAATGATAAATTGAGAATTAGATGGGGTTTAGTTTGAGGTACTTGTGGAAAATATCTTACATTCAAGCTATTAATAGTTATTGAGTAAAGGATATAAACAGGCAACTCAAAAGCAGATATCTACAACTCATAAACACATTTTTTAAAAAATGTTCAAATTTCAAATCAATGGAATATCAAAGAAAAAAGAGGTGCTAATTCATTCTTTTAACAGTAGCAACAACAACCAAAAATTAGAGATTTCCCATGTCAGGGTAAGTGGGATGAAATAGTGTCTCTTATTCATAGCTGATAGTGTTGCAATGACTTTCAAGAGTGATACATTTATTCATTCACTTCAATCAAATAACCCATCTCTGGGAAAGTATCTTCATGAAAGAATATAACTGAAAAAAACTGAGCACTCAAATATGTTCGTTAATACATGAATAATACAACAAAACCAACCCATATAAATACCTGAGTAGTTACGAAGAGTTACATAAAATTATAGATGAGCATTTGATGGAATATTATGTAAATAATCATAATATAATGATGCATGAGTATAACATGGTAAAATGAATTATTAGCCCAAATTATTTATCCCTTTGTATATTGAAACTTTTGTCATGGCCTCTCTGTAGGAAAAATGTACTTTCCTACCTCTTGGCTTTCAGCTTGACCATAGAATTTGCTTTGCCAGTTAGAATGACAGTGTACCTACCATTTCTGTACATGCCTTAGGAGCATTGTGAACTTTTTGCTCTCCCTTTTTGCAGTACTATTTCTTATAGCTGTTATTCCTTCACCTGGACCTTGGAACAAATTGCACAAAGCAAACCAGCCTAAGTCCATCCCCCCTATACGTGATGCTTGAAGCAGAGCTTCTCAAACAAGTCCTGTCTGAATCACCAGACCAGATCCTTAGCTAATTATCATAGATTCATAAGAATAAATGTTTGTAGTCACTTTTTCACTAGGGTGCTTTTTGATGCATCATTATTGGGACAATAGTTAACTAAAACAACTATGTGAAGATATTCATATGGAAAATGGTAGACAGGAAACAGAAACTATAATTGTTCATGTGTTTAGGTTTGGGGATGGTGAGATGCCAGAAGCAAAGAAAGCCTAATTGAATATTTTTATGTAGCTCACGTATAATCACTACAACGGATAAGAATACCTTGAAAGTTGAGTTTTCAAGTGAAAGAAATCAAGCACAAAGAAAGAAATCGATTTTGAGTGTCCACATCTGAAAATAAGAGATACATTACTTTGCCTTAGACATATTTCTTTAAATAATCTTACTAATACTTTTAGGGCACCTGAGTGACTTAATCTGTTAAGCATTTATTTGCCTTCAGCTTAGTCATGATCTTGGGGTCTTGGAATAGATCCCTGGTCCCTGCTCAGTGGGAAGTCTGCTTCTTCCTCTCCCCCTGCCCCTCTCCCCCTCATGCTCTGTGTTTCTCTCTCTGAAATAAAAAAATAAAAATTTTTTAAAAACCCTAAAATCTTACTAATACTTTTTTTTGTCCCTTTAAAGATGATTCAAAATAATTTCTAGCAAAATTAACTTTACTACCGTCAGCCCCAAATGGAGAATCTATGGAAATATATATATAAACAACTCTATCTAACTTAAAACATCTTCCCTATGCTATTGTGGTGAATTGAATGGCAATAGAAGTCCATATTTCTAGGATTTTTTCAAAGTATGTTAACTCTAAATAGTTTTACAGATTTAGAACATCAGTGGTCAAAGATAGGCGTTCTGTGTTCGGTATGTTATTTCTGAAAACCTTTCATTTTATAATAACTGGTTAATAGTACACTTTTCACCACTTCTTTCATCTAATATTGAAGGTCTGATTGGCCAGTCACAGTTACTCGTTTACATTCATATAGAAGTAGAAGGGGAAACAGAATAAATAGGTAAAAATTTTCTTAAAATTAAACAATTAAGTTAGCCACATCAACTGATTCTTTCTTTCATGAAGGATTTCTTTGCAGTGTGTGATGTTACTTGATAGTATTTTTACTTGCATTAGAACTTCTTCCAAAACTGGAGTCAATCCTCTTAAACAAAAATTGGATTAAAATTGGATTTAATTGGTAAAAATTGGATTAAAAAGAACATGATAAATAAATAAATAAATAAATAAACAAACAAACAAACAAAATTTAAAAAATATTAAGAACATGCTGGGACTCCTGAGTGGCGCAGTGATTGAGTGTCTGCCTTTGGTTCAGGGTGTGATCTCAGGGTCCTTGGGATCGAGTCCTGCATCAGGCTCCCTGCATGGAGCCTGCTTTTCCCCCTTTCTGTGTTTCTGCCTCTGTGTATGTGTGTGTCTCTCATGAATAAATAAATTGAATCTAAAAAAAAATGCCCACAACAACGTGAAGAACATGAACGAGAATTACTATATCAAAGTCCACTTTTGTGCAGAATGGCAAGGAAAGCTCCTTGGAGCTCCAGGCTCACATTTGGAGCACTCCTACACAATCTGTATACTTGACCTCAGATGGTGTTTTCATGTTGCCCTCTAGCTGCCAATATCCCTCTGCTGAAGCATTTTAAAATCACTCACTGCTTAAAAATATTTTCTACTTCATAGATGTCTTTCATCCTTCCTTTTAAAGTTTAAGTTGCCTTGATTCTCACTCCTTTTCAGTTAATTGCTCTCAAAAACATCTAGTAAACTGAATTCCCTTAGGGACTAGACTATTTTAGGTGATACTGGTCTAGGAATACTTATGATTCAGCAAAGGGTACTTATATATGTGGTATTTTTAATGAATGAAATTCTGTTGTTGGGTATCTCTGGTGTGGAAGGACAGGGTAGGAAATAATTTAGGCAAAAAACGTTTTGTAGCATGCTTCAAATCGTACCAGTTAGGCAATTGGCTCTTTCACTTATACATGATCTGCCCTGGGAACAAATTACTCCCCTTTAAGTTAAATTCAACTCGAGATACTAATGTATTTTCCTGGAAAAGATGAAGTGCCACCGCAAACAAATGCTTGAAGTTTATATTTTCACAAGTTTTTCCTAAGGAAAATACACAAGTTCTTTAAACTTATTATACTAGAAAATCTTAATTTAAAATATATGTTTAAAAAATAAAATAAAATATATATTTATAGTAGAAAAGAAATTAATATTCAACAATGATTACTTGATGGGTAAAATTAAGTTCTGATTATTGAAAAAAGGGAATATGGAGTGCACTAACCTCCAAACTACAATTACATATTATTTTTCCTATTTCCAAAGCTTTCTGTAATGACAACTTTCTTTTTAAGATATACATCTGATATCACTTTTGTAAATGACTCTATATCCTACATTAGTGTATAGTAAAACTTCTACATCTTACCTGACAAGTATTAATGCCGTTTTAAGGGTTGTTGTGACTGAATTATGAATGGCTGATTTGAATAAAATTAATAAATGAAAAGAGAGGAACACAACCACCGCAGGATGACTAAACAGGTATACATTTTTCCATAGCAGAGGAAAAGGACAGGCTATTCTTTCATGTAAAAAAAAAAAAAAAATGTGTTTTTTTTTCTTTAGAAGAGAAACCAAGTATATTTTAAAATGTTAAGTTTATTGAATAGTTGGAAAGAAATTAAAACATATAGATTTATTATCATGACCATCATGATAATAAGTAGTTAACAGTAATGAACATACTTATACTTATTTCCAGAGCTTTTATGAGACTACACAATTGAGAGCACATACTTATGAGTCCTTATTATTTCTTAATGGGGCAACTCTGAACAGACTCAATGAAAAGAGCAAAAAATGACATTGTATAAATAGGGAAATGAATCCAATCTTTTATTTTTGTCTCCTCTGGCTCCTATAACTTAGCAACAACACGTTAAATATTAAATCCTGATTCTCTGTAACATTATTATGAAATTTTCTATTTAACAGAATGGCTTCTAGTCTCTAGCTGACAATCTGACTGTTGTAAGCATTTAGCAATTCATGCAACTTTATTAAATAGCTGCTATGTCTACCTGCTTTGAAGATACACAGATTAATGAGAGCCAGTTCCTGACTTCTGGGAGTTTATAATCTAGTAGAAGGAGTAGATTTTTTAATTGTTTCTAATTTTTTTAAAGATTTATTTGTTTATCTTATAGGGTAGGGGGAAGGGTAGAGACTGTCCTCACCAGACTCCATGCTGAGTGTGGCTCCCCAGAGGCAGGGCTCCTTCTCATGACCCTGAGATCATGATCTGAGCGGAAACCAAGAGTCAGACGCTCAACTGACTGTGCCCCCCAGGCACCCTACGAGTAGACTTTTTTTAATTCTATAAAACTAAGATGAGCTAAACGTAATGTGTAGAAATGTAATATATTTGTCATAATATATTTATCTTTAGGCATCATAAACACATTTAATATATATGAAATATTTCTGTTAATTTGGGGACTTTGACTTTGGGGCAGATCTTTTTTTACCATAACTCCCAAATGAGACTAATATTATGGATATTAACTGTCTACAAATAGCTTTCTTAAAAAATCAACCTATCCCAAAGACAACATGGAGATCAACTTATATTGAGTTTTTGGGTTACTAGAGGGAACTAGGAAAATAGAATAAAAGATAATCAACATTAAAAAACTCTGAACTTTAATATTTCAATATGTTTCAAAGATATTTTCTTTTTTAAGATTTTATTTATTCATTTGAGAGAAAGGGTGCAAGAGGGAGAGAGAGAGAGAGAGAGAGAGAGAGGGAGAGAGAGGGAGAGAGGGAGAGGGGCAGAGGGAGAAGCAAGCTCCCTGCTGAGCAGGGAGCCTAATGTGGGGCTTGATCCCAGGACCTGGGTCATGACCTGAGCCAGAGGCAGATGCTAAGCTGACTGAGCCATCCAGACACCCCACATCTCCCTTCATTTTAAAATGAAGTAGTCTGACACAAAGAGAACTGCACAAAATAGTATGATTGACAACTGTAAAGTTCATATTATTCTGTCATTCTTTTGTTTTTTGTAATCCAAAGTGTGAATCAATACCTACCGTATTTCAGGTACTGTGCTAGGAATTAGGGAGAAAATCGCAAGAAAAAAAACAAACATATGTTGCTCCTGCCTTCATGAAATCTAGCATTCAAGGGCCAAATATTAAATGTTCAAAAATTTTACTGAATAGCCATTGTGAAAAAAAATAACAATCTTTTAATCCCTGGTGTCTTTCTTCTCATAGCCCTTCTCAATTTCTCACATGCTCTATCATTTACTTTTTTTTTTTTTTTTTTTTTTGCTAATTGCTTATCTTCCCTCCATTAAAATATCAGCTTCACAAGCATAGGGATCTCTTTTATTACCTGGTACCTTCCAAGCACCTAGAACAGATATATGTTAAGTGAATGAATGGGCCTGACCTTGCTTAATAACAGTATTATATATAATGAAAAGCAGAAGCTGAAATTCAGTAAACAGGCATTACCCTGATAGCACAAAAGGATAAACCGACATAAAATAAAATGTTGATTGATTTTATACCAGAGCACAAAGCACATGCTTAGGATATCCTTGTATTTCTTCATTCATCAAAAAGAAAAAAAAAAAGTAATGTGTTTTACTTGAAAAAAATCTTGATAGTTTAAGGAATACATTACATTTCTGTGGCCCCACTGTTATGTTCAGATACCCTTTCTGAAGGGTTTGTGCCCTTCTGCATATGTACGTGTTTTTAAACACGGGCAAATACAAGATATTCAGTTCAGTTTATGTTGAAATACAAACACAGCATGAATGTTGGGGGCTGTTAAGAAATATGTGTGCATACACAATACAGAGTTCATTATGGAAACACAAGGAATTTGTTCACTTGTAAGTATGGTTAGATTTGGGAATTCAAAGTAAATTTAGGATGTCTGAATCCTACTCTAATTCTGCCTTTTGCAGATCATTTTCTGCCCATGAGGAATGTACCCATTCCCATCACCCTAAGCCCTCATTCATTCTTTCATTCATTCACAGGTCAGTTTACCGGTGCTATTCTAAGACCTTGGAGTTACCGTAGAGCTCCTCTGCTCACTGTTGGGGCAGGGTTATAATACACTGCAAAGCGGTTGGTTTGGTTTGTTTTGTATATTTTCCAGTTCTTATTCATCATTATTGAAAATCCATACCCTAATTTGTAGATGTATTTATATATTTAGTTTTATATATTATGAGGAAACAAAAGTTCTTTCTTTTAGTTTATTAGAACTGAAAGTATGTATATCGGGTTGTATTTTTAAAAATCTATTTGTTAGGACAAAGCATCCTGTACTTTGCTGACATGTGATTTTTAAGTGACAACATTTCCAAAAACTTAGATGAGTGAAATTTTACAATTCACTGGATTTGTTCAATTTAGTTGGGAACTTTAAAAATACCTTCAATCCATCTGTATTTGCTGAAGAATAAATCTAGATGTGCCAATTTTCTTCATTTGTATGATGCTTCTAAACTTTGCAATCAATTTATTTTCATTGTAAAATAAAAGAAAGTATTTTCATTCTTACAAGTCTCTTCATAGAATTATACATGAATAGCTATAAGATATCTTCATGATCATTGTAGGCCAGCACCTACATTTTACAGGTGACACAACCAAGGCAAAGAAGTAGGTCTTGCCTCAGCAGTGCAGTATTAGAATGCACATCTTTGAACATTTGATCTGTACTCTGTTCATTCCAGGGTTCCATTCTACAGGAAAATAGATGAGCTTAAACTCATTTCAAGAAAAACAAATCTCAAGAAAGTAAAAAATACCAATAAAATCTTAGTGATTTTATATAAGGTGGACTGACATTTATACATGCATTTGGACTAGGATAGCAACATTTCTGCAACATGCTGTTCATGGTGTTACATTTTCCACAAATCTGTGAAACACTTGCTCTTTCTTACAGATTTTGTAGTTAAGCATGAACTAGCTTGGTTTTGTAATTACAACTTTCTCATCAGAAAACAAATACAGGAAAAAAAAAAAAAAAGAAAACAAACACAGGGACCCCTCGGTGGCTCAGCCATTGAGTGTCTGCCTTTGGCTCAGGGCGTGATCCTGGGATCTGGGATCAAGTCCCATGTTGGGCTCCTTGTGGGGGAGCCTGCTTCTCCCTCTGCCTGTGTCTCTACCTCTCTCTATCTCTGTGTGTGTGTGTGTCTCATGAATAAATAAAATCTTAAAAAAATTAAACAATTCTCAAGTAAGGAAGATACAATAGACTCTTTTATTACTATCAGATTTTTTTCTAGAATGTATGGTGTGCCTCCACAATCTGCTGTGTGCTTTCTGAGGTTCAGAGCTTCTATGGGACACACTTTCCAGGAAGGTTAGAATCTGTAGCCTGATCTGGGTCTGGGCCCTAGACTTCTTCCAGAAGGGGCAGAGTTGGGGGATGGGGGTGATGGATCATAATCTGCAGACACTAGCTCAAATCAGAAGGAAATAAATCAACTGCATGGCAAGAGACTCAGCACATAGGCAGTCATTTGTACATTTTTTTTTTTCTTAACAACAGATTCTACTTCAAACACAAACTTATACAGAAACTATATGTAAAAGAAAGCTTCCTTGGATGAACCTGAGGGGCCTGCAGACATGTCTTGTCTACTTTTAGCATTCTGCAAAGACTGGAAAGGAAGACAGCTTCCGAGTCCTCACCGTGATCTATGTCTAGAGTCTGGAGCCCTTTCTTGCCATTCTAGCCCACACTTACTCCTCTCAGGTCTCATTTGTTCCCACACACCCAGCACTGCCTGCCCTTTCCTCTGCTAGGGACACTGCTGTCACAGAGTCTAGATGCGGCTTCTTGCCGAAGTTGCAGCTCCATGATACCTTCTCAGGAAATTTGTTCCTACTAACTAGTCTCTCTTTTTATTGGGAGAAAATATGGTACATAGAATTGGATTAATCTTAATCTTTGGTTCCTAAAACATTCTCATCTTAGAGCTTGGCACTGCTTCTTTATTTTCATTAGGCATTTTAAATAACGTAATAATTACTTGTCAACCCATCAAACAAACAAAAGCCAGGACCTTGACAATAATCTGCATTATATAATTCTTCAGCATACCCTCCTGCTCCCCTTCACCAGAACTCTGTGTTTTTTATACATCTGCTTTCATTTATATGCCATTTCATTGCATCTGTATGTATTGATAAAAAAGAATATATATACATATATTATTTTAGTTGTTTTTAACTTTATTAAATAGGCTATCAATTTGCATGTTACTTTTTAGGACTCTTTTCATTCATTATTAGATTGCTGAGATTCATATGTTATTCTTGCTCATTCTTTTTGGTTACTATCAAATATCTCCTTATGTGGTTTATTCTTCTCAATTACTTGCCATTTCATCACTCTGTCTTCTTTTCTTCATAGGAAATGCCAATATCTAAATTTATTAATTTATTTACTTGTTTACTGTTTCTCACCATTAGAACATAAGGTTGTTTTTTTTTTTTAAGATCATTTATTTATTCATGAGAGACACACACACAGAGAGGTAGAGAGAGAGAGAGAGGCAGAGACAAAGGCAGAGACAAAGGCAGAGAGAGAAGCAGGATCCCTGTGGGGAGCCTGATGTGGCTCCATCCCAGGACCCCATGATCACACCCTGGGCCCAATGTTCAACCATTGAGCCACCCATAAGGTGCTCAGAACATAAGTTTTTTAAAGACATAGTTATATGTCTTATCTGCAGTATCTCCAGTTACTCATTTAACAAATACCATATAAGTAAATGAATGAGTTATTCACACCAGACCAATTGAATTCCTTGTAATTTCCCTAATATTTCAGGTTGTTTTGTATCTCTTGCCTTTCTTCTTTTTTCTACCACTTAATTTTCTCTTCCACTTAATTTCTTTGTTATTTTAAGCAACTAACATGTGCTTAAAATCTATACCTGTTTATATTTACAAATTAGAAATGGAGAATCAATAATATAGAAGCATCTTGTGAAAATTAAATGAAATAAATGATATAAAATGCCTGACACATACTAAACACACAGTACATAGTAACAAGTATTGCTATTACTGTACCTATTACTTTATCACTTGGAATGAATATAATCCCCACATTCCTGAGAAATTTTTTCATCCAAAAACATTCAACTTCCACCCCCTCATGATATCTCTCTGGACATACTTCCATACCACGTGTATATAGACCTGTTCTAACACTTACCATGCTGCTCTGAATTTGTTACCATACTTCTCCTCCCATGTAATCCACAACTAAGCTATAAACTTTTTGTTTTAAGGACTATGTCTTATTTGTAAGACATATGAATGACGAGTTCCCTCTCTTCTTATACCATGTTCACCAAATACCCTTCAGATGGCTAATTCCATATGCCAGTTATTGTAAGCCACCTAGATTCAATTAACCTGCAGGCACAAACAGTATCTGCTTCCTTGAGCTGCACACTAACAACTGAGTTTAGAAATGAGGGACTCAAAAGAGGTGCTAAGTTTGAGGAGCCTGCTCTAGGTGGCAGGGTGACTAACTGAATTTTCCCTACAACTGAATTTTTTCTAAACACCCTTTCTTGATCATGGTCCCTTTTATTTCACATCACTTCTAATTTACATCTTTGACTTTTAGATCAATGTAATGTGAACTTTAATTTGTTTCTTTCTCTTTGTCTTTGATCTTTTAAGTTTCCTACTACTTACAATATATTTTGTGTACTGGCTGCTAAAAATTAAAATGATTTAACACTGAGTATTTGAAAAGCAATAAACATAATCCCTAAGTGAAACTAGTTTAGTACAAATATATTTATAATTTTCACATTTGTACCAATGTATTGGAGATGTCTTAATGTTTATCATGTTACATGAAAAATACAATATAACCTAGAGATGAGAAATCTTCATAACATGGAAGTGAAATGAGATTTCATTTAACCAACATGATCCTTTAATTACATTTTTTATTTTTCTTGCACCATTAATTACTAGGGTTATGAGATAATACATCTAGCAAGGCCTCCATTTGAGTACTTTAATACAGCCATACAAGATGTGAGAATCTAACACTCATGTTCATTTATTCTATAAAATTTAACATACACAAGGAAAGAAATTTAAGTGAGAGACATTAAAAACTATGCTAGAAAAATGAGTTAAAATATAGAAGTTAATACTAAACAGGGTACGGGAGTGGGGGGCAGAGTAGGAATCACCAAATATCACGTGTTATTGATAAGGGACTAATCAGTGGAGGGAATGAATTAAAATCATAATTAAAGAACTTCTAATTAGATTCACTATAATATTTCAGTTCTTAATACCATCAAGAAACCTAGTTTAGCTTGAACCCTGATTGTAGGGCTTTTCAGTGTAAAGTGGTTACTAGGTATATGACAGTACAACGAGTATAAAAAAAAATCCACCAGGTAAAGAAAAATATTCTTATGATCCAGTTTAAACAAGTGCAGTCTAATACTGAAATAGACTATTTTACTCATGAAGGTTCATAGTACCTCTTATTCACTGTGTTTCCTATATTAATTGGGCAATGATAGGGGTTTTCAGGTCATTGCCAAAAATTTTAGCCTGACGTTACCCCATCTCATCACCAATAATTTTAATAACACAAAACATTCTTTGCTCTAACAGTCAAATATCCTAGCAACTACTTTTTCTAATTGTCTCTACCAGTAGGACTGGTACCTAAGAGAAAAGGCTAAGATAAATCATAGAATTTCCTTTTTCTTAACATAAGAATTGAATATGACTTAGCTACTTAAATTTATAGTAATGTCTTCCCTGTATTTAGAAATACTCATTTGTCTTCTTTTTAATAAGAAACTAGAAGAGAAATTCTGCAATCACAGGACAAATGTAGAGTCAAGCCAAAGTGACACATTCATTTTTGTTCTTCCCAAGAACATCTTCAGTTGTGTGTACTTGAAAATGACAAAAGGCAAATAGTATGTGAATATAAAAAATTATATAGCTACTGTAGCATTTATACATATTACGGCCCAGTCTTCAGATTAGTTTTCAGTGAATATTAACTATTATGTCTCACTCTGCTGATAGAGTTTCCAACAGGTTTGAAATATAAGCCATAGACCCAAAAGGACTGTTGATTATTTTAAGTGATGCTTATGGCTAGGTGTTCTGTCGCTACTGAGAGCAATCTTTTCTATCTCACAAATTATAAAGAAATATTTGGAGCATAGCACTCTTTCAAAAACACATTATTAAAACAAAAAAAGACATTTTTCCCCTTTAACAAATGTCATAAATATGATTCTACTTCTACAATACAGTCTCTTCACTCTGCTAATCATTTAATGTATAAAGTATGTCTTCGATATAATACATTAAAGATAAAACTGTCCTTATGAAACACTGAAATAGACTCTCTTCTTGAGAATAATAAAAATTAAAACATAAACAAAAAATGCCACCATCTTTGTGTATTGGAAAGGCTTAGATTCCAGTGACTGTAATTTCAAAATGGCATTAGGAATAAAAGGCAAATATATGAAACATCCTGGTTAAAATAGGGAGGGGTGAGGTCCGAGGAGAGGTGAAGAACAGATGCCCTGTTGAAACACATTAATATTTTAAAACTTTTCGATATATAGAACAATGGAACTGAATAAATAAGCCCCTGCATATACAATCAACTAATATTTGACAAAGGAGCTATGAGTACTCAATGGGGAAAGGATAGTGTCTTCAAAAAATGGTGTTGGAAAAGCTGGATAACCATATGCAGAAAAAATAAAATTGCACTTCTGTCTTACACCATTTACAAAAATTAACTAAATGGATTAAAGACTCAAATATAAGACCTGATACTATAAAACTCCTTGAAATTAGAACTAAATCACAACAAGAAGTTTGGAAGGACTTCAAACACGTGGAGGTTAAGGACCATCCTGCTAAAAGATGAAAGGGTCAACCAGGAAATTAAGGAAGAATTAAAAAGATTCATGGAAACTAATGAGAATGAAGATACAACCGTTCAAAATCTTTGAGATGCAGCAAAAGCAGTCCTAAGGGGGAAATACATCGCAATACAAGCATCCATTCAAAAACTGGAAATAACTCATATACAAAAGCTAACCTTACACATCAAGGAGCTAGAGAAAAAACAGCAAATAGATCCTACACCCACTAGAAGAAAACAAAGGAAAGAAGTTCCTTGACATCGATCTTGACAATGATTTTTTGGTTATGACACAAAAGCACAAGCAACAAAAGCAAAACAACAAGTGAAATTACATCAGACTAAAAAGGTCCTGCATAGTAACAGAATTAATTAAAAAATGCAAAAAAAAGTTGCAGAATCAAAAAATATATATACTTGCAAACAATATATCTGATAAGGGGTTAATATTCAAAATATGTAAAGAACTCACACAACTCAATAACAAACAATCCAATGAAGAAATGAACAGAGGAACATAATGGACATTATTCCAAAGGAGACATCCAAATGGCCAACAGGTACATGAAAAGATGTTCAGTATCACTAACCATCAAGGAAATCAAAACTACATTGAGATATCACCTCATACTTGTTTGAACAACTATCATTAAGACAAGAGGTTGACAAGTGTTGGTGAGGATGTAGAGAAAAGGAAACACTTGTGCACTGTTGGTAGGAATGGAAATTGGTGCAGTCTCTATGGAAAACAGTATGGAGTTTACTCAATTCAAATGGTAAACAGAACCCCTATACGATCCAGCAATCCCACTCCTGGGGGTATATAAGCAAAGGAAATGAAAACAGGATTTTGAAAAGGTATCTGTACTCCCACATTCATTACAGTATTATTTACAATAGTGAAGATATGAAAACAACCTCAGTGCCAGCAGATGAATAGATAAAAATATGTGCAACAATATTATTCAGCTACGATCAAGAAGGAAATCCTGCCATTTGTGATAATATGATGGACATTTAGGGCATTTTGCTAAGTCAGACAAAAACAAATGCTATATGATTTCACTTATAAGTGGAAACTAAAAAAAGCAAACTTTTAGAAACACTGAGTAGAATGGCGATTACCAGGGGCTGAGGGTGTGGAGAGATTGGAGATAGATCGATTAAGTGTACAAACTTACAATTAGATAAATAAGTTCTGGAGATCTAATGCACAGCACAAAATAATGATTATAGTCAACAATAGTATATTAAACTCAAAGTTGCTAAGATATTAGATTTTAGTTGCTCTTACTAGAAAAAAAAGATGATAATTATGTGACATGCAGAAATAGTAGCTAACACTACAGTGGTCATTGTAGTGCAATATATAAATGTACCAAATCAACATACTGTACACCTTAAAAACGCAACATTATATGTCAGTTACATGTCAATAAAAATAAGGTAAAATAGTTTGATGCATTGAACTGGCTAAATAATTACATTAGTGGCACATATATTGACTTCTAAATTAGAAAAACCTAGATTCAAATTTTTATTTGAAAGCCATAAAATCTCTAGAAAAGTAGCAAATATTTTTGATTTTTAGACACTTGGTTTGTAAAGTGAGAATAGTAACACTTCCCTAATAAGTAAATGAGAATTTATATTTATATTTATATAAATCTAGTGCCATATCTGATAAAGAGTAGATACCCTGTACAGCTTAAAAAATTTTCCCTATCCCCAATGATCTCAGTGTATAAATCAGGATAACTTTGGGTCAAGTGCAATAAAAAAAAAAAAAAAAAAAGGTTCACGCAGCATGTAAAATAGGACTTTCATCATTGCATATAAGAAGTACTCCAGGAATAAGGTAGACACTGGTTGGTTAATTTATGGCTTAAAGATATCTTGGTTTCAGGTTTCCTTCATTTTACTGTCCTGCTATTCTCTACATCCTACTGAAAAAGTAGACCCCATCCCATTGGTTTCATCTTACAGGAAAGGAAATCTTTCCCAGAAATCCATCAGCAGATTTATTTCACAACTCTTAAGCATAATTACAAAGTAATCTCCATGTATGCCTCCATGCTCTAATGGAGATCTGGCAAGGAGAATGGACTATCATGATTTGTGTAGACTTAGAGTTGAACTCTGAGCCACAGGTAGGATCATCTTCCCTGAAGGATAGATAAAAAACAAAAACAAAAACAAAAACAAAAAACTAAAAAAAAAAAACAAAGACAAAAACAAACAAACAAAAAACAAAAACAAAAACAAAAACCAAAAAACCTGTTCTTTTAAATGGGAAGAAAAGGTAATGGGTTTGGGCTGGTAACCAATTAGCTTTACTCATATTGGATTTCAAAACTACATTAATTTTTCCTTGCAGGAGTTTTATGCTTAGCATAACTTGTCAAAGCAGAAGAAGGATTCTTAGCTAACATTGCTCAGATTTCCAATATGAGACATTATAACGTTAAGCTAAATGAATGGATTGGACTAGATTTAGTAGTTTTAAAACTATATTATTTTAAAGAATTCCTTTTTGAAATGAAATTTTCTGGAGAAATCTTGCTGTATTTAAGAGACAAAGCTAGATCTGCGCTGGTTGAAATGAAGCACTGCATGCCCTTAGGCCCCAGCTTGCTGTCTGACACCCTTAGCCACCTATCCAGAACATTTACTATGAAAACCAGTGTAGTAGGTCTTTAGAGTCCCTTCTAGTCTTTCAATTTCTGTCTATGAAATTGTCATTATATCATTCTGCAGCAATTTGCTAGCACATTAGTTTGCTCCAAGACATCTTTGCTAGGCTACACATATTTATGATAGGACAAAGGGATGATACAAAAATATCAAATTATCATATAACAATAGAAATAAGCTAGTTGTAAGGAAAATGCAAAATCAAAACCAAACCAAATCAAAACAAAATCACTGTAAGTTTGCCCTGAGCAACACTGAAAGCAGTGGATGAGAATTCTGATCATCTAGAAAGACATATGGGAAAGTCACCAAGACTGTTTAAGATGCTAATCACAGGTCAGATGTAGCTCCCATATGAATTAGCTTGAACCATGAAGTTTTTAAAGCCATTTCTGTGTGAATCTTACTTTTGTCAACAAGTGGGTAACTTTTAAAAAGAAAAGGCAATTGCTTTTAAGCAAAAAATAGAAATATTCTTTAATTAAACCATATTAGGAAAATAGGGGAAACAAAGTACTATCTTATGCAAAATAAACTAGGAGGAAACCTAGCCAAAACAATTTCTCAAAAGATCGAAACATTGTCTACTTTGATGTCATAAATATGAAAGCGGCCAGTGAATGCCTGGAAAAAAAGAAATCTCAGTAAATATTAACAGAATTTGTTATTGACTCTGAATCTCACAAAATGTGGAACTTAGGGTCAATTGCTTAGTAACAGGATGAAACTTAAAGACAGAATAATATGCAGTTGCTTATGTGAAGTGACATCTACAGAGATCATAGAAGATGCTGGGCTATTAAGGAGAATCTGAAGTTTTCCATTGGGGACTAAATCTCCAGTTGTAAAGTCATAAACAATGTTTCTTATTGATATATTTTAAAACTTTTTCACTAAGCCGATGGAGGTCAAAGCTTGGCATTCAATTATAATGCATAAATAAGCCAAGCCCAACTCTTTATTGAAAGATCCTACAATTTCCTTACATGAAATATGTCTCTTTAATCTTTTCAGGGAGAAATCTTTGTTTAAGTCAATTAAACCTGCAAAGACTAATGGAATATTCTATCATGGGAATTTAATCAATACCCCAATCTCTGTTTTATTAACAATGTCTACCCACCTTCTAACAACTCCAGCTCTTCAAAGGTTATGAAAGACAACCAAAATATATCGTTTGTGACTGATAGAATAAATCAACCAGATAAATTTCTAGAAATACAGGACTCCAATGTTATTCCCTAGGCCTCTGTCATGCCATTTGCCTGCCCCTGGTATGAGCTAGTCATGAAGTTGCTTACCTAAAACCATTCTGATAATTGAAGCTTCCTGTGTTCAGAAAAAGGACTAAAAAGTTAGGCAGAGAATATTTAAATATTAGTTTCGAATTTCAGTTGATTGGGAAAAAGAGAGCATGTTATATCCTAGAATAAATTTCTATTTTGAATGTCCTTAAAATGTTATCTTATGATAAAAGTAAAGTCACATCCAGTGAGTGAAGTCATCCTTAAATTGAGCCGGACCCCAAAACAGTTAATCTAAATCATCATTCTGATGTACCTGTTCACTTCCTCAAATTCCCATCTCTATAGGTATGACTTTGGTTTTCTGTTGTTTGGCAGATTCTGATAAAGATAATTATTTGCCTATGAATATCTTGGGTAATATGCATTTAAAGGAAGATTCAGTGCCATGGAGTGGGTCAAGATTGTATTAAAGGAATACAAATATTGATACTGAGTGAGACAATTGTAAAGGTACAAAGCCATTGGAAGCTTGACCTGCAAGAACAGTGTCCCCAAGAGACAACACCTTGGGGTTTCTAGGTTGGTGAACAAACTACTTAGAACTGGAATTGAGGGGATCCCTGGGTGGCTCAGCGGTTTGGCGCCTGTCTTTGGCCCGGGGCGTGGTTCTGGAGTCCCAGGATTGAGTCCCGTGTCGGGCTCCCGGCATGGAGCCTGCCTCCCTCCTCCTGTGTCTCTGTCTCTCTCTATGTCTATCATAAATAAATAAATAAATCTTTTAAAAAAAAAGAACTGGAATCGATAAGAACACAAAAAATAAATAGGAGAAAATTTGTATCACATATGTCCAGCCATGTTAAAACTATAAAGAAATACCAAGTACAAATACAATAAGGTCAACCAAATCATGGAAGATCTTTATGACTACTTCTTTCTCTAAAATAATAGGTAGTGTAATATATATTTTGCCTTTTTCATGGGGATTTATGAAAAATTTGGGAGGATATGAGAGTTTACACTGTGAAAATATTTTGTAAAGGATGGCTGTGCCAGGGATCCCCAAGACTACCTCGTATTTGGAGAGCCACTGCAGAGATTAAGGGGAATCAAAATATAGTTGTGTTCATTGCTAAAAGTGACTACAGAAGCCATAGTAAGGATCTATAGTTTAAAAAGACGTAAGTGGAGTCTAGAAGAATCTACATGCAGGCTTCTTTATGCTTTCTCCCTCCCATGAGGGACAGCATTCTCTCTCAAGCAATAAGCATGCAGGGGTACGTGTGCAATGTTTCTTCAAGGGAAGCCCATTAGAGACTTGGTGCCCAAAGTTTTTATTAAAGCTGGTCATATACCAGATGCCTCTGTCAAGTACTTATTAAAATGCCAAATTCACTGAAGGAAAGCAGGTGTGCAGCATAAAACCCATTGTTTTTTTATCAGTTGGGGAATGGGGGGACCATTCCAAAATCCAAGTTCTCAGATATTAGTCATGGACTAACCTAGCAAGCAGGATTTTCTATGAATATCAGTTTCAGGTCTGTAATGCTAATGCTTCTCTCTATATTAATAGTTCCAAAATAGCCTGCCATATATTAATATGCAACATAATTAATAAACAATATAAATACTAAATAGTAATATAAGTTAATAAAGGCTATGTAAAAAGAGGTTATTAAATTACAAGAACATTTTAGTTTTAGTAATATGTAACAAAGACACGAAGGGAAACAAATATAACAGAAGGAAGAGAAAGATAAAACAAAATATTTTTTTCCTCAGTGAAAAGGAGACCATTTTTAAATAATACAGGAAAAATGTCATTAAACAACTTTAAGACTTCTGGGCTTCCAAAAGCATGTAGTTATGCAATGTAGCTGGATGATAAATTTTAGTGGTTAAAGCTCAAATGTTGCAAGATTATGAAATATAGTTTAAAATTCTATGATTCCATATCATATATTGCACACGTTAAATGTTGATAGGCTAATCCTAACCCCAATATATTTGGCACTGAGTCTGCTCAATTCACAGCTAAGCAAAATGGAGAAAACTGAAAGACTTCTCACCAAAGTGCCCCTAAAATGCTTACAAAATTCAGACATAGGATCTAAAGGGAAAAGTTAAAAAATACTTTAGTTATTGAACCAGTAGTCAAATGAATGACTCAAAAAGTCAACTTTAATGATATATAAAGGGCCCTTATATAGACACTCTGCATCAAATAAAGCACCTGAGACTTAATCTAAAGCATGGAGGATTTAGGTTAGATAAAAGTAAAAATTTATGGTCAATGAGAGTTGTTTAACACAGGTATGTATCACAGATTCTTCCTTGGAAACATTAAGACTAAAAGGCTTATATAGCAAAGAGTTTAAAATCATAGACTCTCCATCCAAACTGCCTAAGTTAGATTCTAACTCCTATTAAACTGTGTAGCCCTAGGAAAGTAATTTAACCTCTCTGTGCCTTAGTTTACTCATCTACAAAAATTAGCTAGTAATCACGTTATTATGAATAGAAACCACATGTAAAATCCCTAGAATCGTCCTTGCCATCTCTCTTGAGTACTGGATGCACATTTGCTAGTCTCATCATCTTCTATGGGTAACATATTGTTTGATATGTGGGCAGTAAATGGAGAGGAATAGTGGAGTTATGTGGTTAGAGACATGAGTCACAAATGGTTCATATTCTTGAGGAAGCTCATGAAGTAGTGGAAAAGGTGGTCACAGACACCTCTACATACCATATGGAAGGGAGCTCTGGGAACTGGTATTGAGCATTGCCAGTGTGAAAGTGGACAGACCTGGGCACCATCATTCATGATGAATGAATTAGTGAATTCATCATTAGATCATGCTGTTTCATGGGCAGTGGTGTGGAATCCATAAGTGAAAAAGTGGGTGGGAATTCAGAGCATGGAGAGTCAATGCTGAAGCTTGCTTCTCCCCCTCATGTGCTGCTTGCTTTTCATCATATTGAGACTTGCTATAGTTTACATCAGCCTACATTGAGTGAGTTTTATAAAACTCACTCAAATGTAGATCATTTGTGTGTGTGTGGGGGGGTGGGTGGGTGTTGTAGGATGGTAGGACCAAACAAAAGCTATCCAAGCTCTTGACTTCTGATAATCACTGTAGGTGATACTGTTTTCTCCTTATAATGCAGATAATTATCTCCTTCTTAACTTATAATTAACTACTAGGGACAGGCATATTCTAGAAAATAGCTGTTATAAAAACCAAGACATGAAAAGTAAAATGCTAAAAGCTTCTTTTTTTTCCCCATTGCCCTTCCCATTTCAAACTTCAAAAATGAATACAATCTATATGTAGGCCTTTTTGGTTATGTAGGCATATATAAAAATATCACTATTCAATTAGCACTGCTTCATCTATAAACAATAGTGAATAATATTATCAAAATCTTAATGACAAACTTTTTAGTGTTCAGAAATACAACTGGAACAAATAGTTCCAGAAACACACCAGTGAGTCTATGATTTGGACTCTAACTGAATTGGAGGCTATCGTTGCTGTTTTAAGGTATAGTGTAAACTAGATCACCTTCAAACATGTTGGAAAGAACTGAAACTAGTGAACCTTGATTTTTCACCCAAGAAAAAGCTATTTTCTAAGCATTCTACTGTGAAATTTGCTTACAGCAAGGAAAAAGAAAAGCAAAAATGATTTACCAACTGAATAAACCAAAGCAATTTTACTGTGCGTGCATTCTTAATGCTTAATACAACAATGGGCCGCTTCTCTGCATTGGAGTAAAAGATGGTTTTTTAACATAATGCATCCCCACAAACAAAGGCAAAATATGCAAAGAGAAAAGAAAGAAAATCTAATTGTTACTCCTTACTCTCATATATCTTTTCTGTGCCTTGAGCAGTAGTTCATTGAAAAAGTAGCTTTTTGTGGAGAATAGATATGCAAGGGATAACGAGAAATAAAACTTGACCTTAGGGGATACATAGCACTTACGTGATGAATACCGAGAAAACTGTATAAACATTAAGGTAAAGAGATTCAGAATACATTTTGGCTGGTCCCTAAAACAAAATTTTTTGACTAGGTTTATCCAGATGCTTATATATTCCATAGAACAGTGCATCCATACCGCAAAATGATAACTCCATGTCTTTGATTTTTTTCTCTGCAGCAAAATCATATACAGTTTCTACAATCCAGATCTCTACGTATACCTAGACATTTCTACGCAGCAGTTCAAAAAGATAAAACGCTTAAAACACTAGTGCAAATTAAAAATACGTCTTGATTTAAGTCTTACTAAACTAATGTTTTAGACTCATATTCTCTACAGATCTCTAGAGCAATGGTCCCCATAGAGAGGCACGGTTTGCAGCACTCCCCAGTGTGCACAAAGGGGATTCCCTGGGATCAAGAAACAAAATGTGAGAAGTGCTACTTCTATTCATTCTTGAACTTTAAAAATAGACAGAAATAAAACTAAGCTTTACTAATACATAAAGTGTGGACTGATGTGTGGCCCTTAACGCAGAGGGTGGGACATGGCCCTTTTCTGCACAGTATGGAGGAATCACAAGGGAAAGTTGAGGCTGCAGAGAGTGGGGCATGGCAAGGAAGGTCAGTCTCGCCCTTGCTTGACACACTGTCAACCTATTTCAACTTGTTGCAGTTTTACGTGGATGGTTCTGCTTAAAGGAGTTTATACATTACACCATCTAGTTTTAAACTAACGCTCAAGAAAAGCACAATAGCTTTCAAAAAGTTCTTCGGAACTATTGAGGAAACCCTATTAAGGCAAGAACAGGAAAACAGTAAAAAAATAAATAAATAAGCTGGCACTTCCTCTAACATACATTCTTCACCCACATTATGTGGTAGAAACCATGATGATCTATCAAATGTGACAAGAAGCTGGAAAAAAAATTCAACAATATCAAGTAAACTATGCAATATGGATTTCTGTCCACTATCATTAATGACAAACCCGGCCTCAGCAAAGTTTTGTTCTTGAAATTTTAGCTAATAATAAAAGTGCATTTTAAGGTAATTTATAAATAGATATATATGTATTTATTTACATGTAAATATATATTTATTTAGCAATGGGGAGTTAATTTAAAATTTAGAGACAAATGTTTGATCAACTAGTCAACTGCTTTAGACTAAGTTAGACATTTTAACAATGTGTAAAGTGTTTTTTTTTTCCCACATTTCCTAATGGCATACACAAATATTTTCTTAGATTGGTCAATTCTATTACAAAGAAGGATGTAATTCATTTTTTAAGAGATTTTGTTTATTTATTCATGAGAGAAATACAGAGAGAAGCAGAGACATAAGCAGAGAGAGAAGCAGGTTCCATGCAGGGAACCCGATGTGGGACTGAAACCCGATGTGGGACTTGATCCCGGGTCACCAGGATAGTGTCCTGGACTGAAAGCAGGCGCCAATTTCTGAGCCACCCAGGTGTCCTGGTGATTCATTTTTTTTTTTTAAGATTTTATTTACTTCTTCATGAGAGACACACAGAGAGAGGTAGAGACATAGGCAGAGGGAGAAGCAGGCTCCCTCCAGGGAGCCCAATGTGGGATTTGATCCCAGGACCCTGGGATCATGCCCTGAGCAGAAGGCAGACGCTCAACCACTGAGCCACCCACGTGTCCCTGAAGGATGCAATTTAAATACACATGGGAAAATTGCATGCAAAAAAAAAAAAAAAAAAGAAAAAAAAATTGCATGCAAATTTGAGCATTGAGAATTTGAAATAATATATCAATTTACCTTACGTGGAAAATTCTATTTGAGCCACTCAGGTGCTCCTTGAGTGTTATACTTTTAAAGCTGACAAACTAAATTAAGTTGCTATTGTATTTAGACAAATACCACTTTTACTAGTTTCCAATTCTGTACTTCTGTTTATAGAAGAAGGGACTTCAGGGCACCTGGGTAGTTCAGTGGGTTAAGTGACTGACTCCTGATTTCAGCTCAGCATGATATCAGGTTGTGAGATCGAGCCCCTCATTGCTCTGCACTGGGTGTGGAGCCTGCTTGAGGATCTCTCTCTCTCTCCCTCTTCCTTTGCTTCTTCCTCCTCTCTCTCTAATAAAAGAAATTACTTTTATAACAATGTCAACCAATGCTTATTAAGTGGTGGTTTTAACAACAGTTCTAAGAAATAATATGCTGGGGAATCAATAACATTGATTGTGCTAAATGCTTTGAAGAAAGCAAAATGACTGGCATGACATACTGTATTTAGTTTAGAAGGCTGCATTCTTTGAATATCAAAGTTAAGGATGAGAAAATAAATTTGGCATTCAAGTAAAGTATGCCACAATCTTGGAATTTGGGTATCTTGGAAATTATTTTCATTTTTTTCTCCAATATATTTTATATATTATTAAATTATTAATTCATCTATTTCATGTATTCCATTAGACAATTATGAGAATATTAATTATATGAGGACTTCAAAAATCTTCTCCTCAAATGAAATGACTTCATTTACTTCTCAAATGCCAATAATACATGTGATTTTAAAGCAGAATTACCAATTGTGTTTGACTTGATTCATATGAAATTTGTTATTACCTGCTAAGTATTCACATTTGAACAGTGGGAACCTGTAGCCTAGTGAATCTGGACAAATATTAAAAAGTTAATCATGGATAATTCAGCAATTAAAATTATACATGGTCATTTCTGTCTGACAATTTGTGTGTCAGTGATTATTTCAAATATGTCCCAGAATAACCATCCTCAAGGGAACAGGTTTTATTTACAGTCTTGCTCCAAATTTCTGAACATATCTCTATTAAGTCAAAATGATGACAGAAAGCAACAATTTATCAATTCCTGGATTACGTTCCTGTTTATGGATTGCTCTTACCACAAATAGTTTAAACAAAGATTTGAGTTCTTTTAAATATTGCTGCTTGCTGGATAAATAACAGTATTTTTGAATTTTTCACAAATTCAAAAAAGATCAAGACTGTCAATATTTTTCTGTGGTGATCTCTGATAGGAAGTAATAGGGTATATATTAGCAAACATTTTCCTCCTTTATTTGATGGGATATAAATCTCAGATGAATAAGTTTTCTAAATTTTCAGATATAAATATGCAAACACATATGATAGTTCATTCAAAAGTTGGAGAAAAATGTATCTACCAAAATTTTACCTGGAGAAAAATACTTTCAAGAAATAAATTATTTCTCTATGTGATTACAGGTAGTGTCAATTAGCAGGGCTTTACACAATTAAAAATATCTATAATGAAAGTTTTTGCAAAGATAATGAGTATAAGTAACAGAACATTTCCTCTTTCTTTTTCAATGTGATATTATGACAATTAAATTTAAAGGAACCACAATTAAACTTTGTGTAAACATTTTATTTTGTTAAGTTATTCAGGGATAGTCTTTTAAATTAGGAATGTCTTTTCCCTCACAGCAGGTTATTCATAGCCAATATTTAATTTCACACTTTGAATAATCTAAACTTAAAAGATGCCTAAACAAATTCTTTTAAAAAATAGGGGTCATATCTGTCCTTTCTTCAGTATTAAGTCCCTAACGAATATTACAGTGTATGGCTGATAGTTGGCACTGAAATATTTGTAGAGTAAATATATTATTCTTTTTATTTCTTAATGATTTTATTTATTTATTTATTTATTTATTTATTTATTTATTTATTTATTTTTTATTGATATTATTTATTTATTCATGAGATACACAGAGAGAGAGAGAGAGAGAGAGAGGGGGGGGGGGGCACAGGCAGAGGGAGAAGCAGGATCCATGTAGGGAGCCTGACATGGGACTCGATCCCGGGTCTCCAGGATCAGGCCCTGGGCTGAAGGAGGTGCTAAACCACTGTGCCACCCATGCTGCCCGATTTTATTTATTTATTATTTATTTATTAATTTGAGAGAGAAGAAGTGTTTGGGGGAAGAGTGGCAGAGGGAAAAAGAGAATCTCAAACAGACTCTGTGCTGAGTGTGGAGCCTGACATGGGGCTTAATCTCACCACCCTGGAATCATGACCTGAGCTGAAATCAAGAGGTTGTTTGACCAACTGAGCTACCCAGGCAGCCATAAACTATATTATTCTTATAAAAAAAAATCCAACAGTCACATGATCTTGGACATCTTATGCTTTTCTGGTCCACCTGTCCTTGGTTAAAAGTCTTCAATGGGATATTTTATAGTTATAACTGAGATTCATATATATGAAACACTATGAAAATATAAAAGGAATGGAATACATAACATTACTCCTATCTATGATGCCATTTTCAATATGTTTTTAATGATTTGCCTTTAATTCACATTTCCTTTCTGATTTTCACTCTCTTTCTTCCTCTGGAATTTTGAGCTGTATCTCTAAATCCATTTTTAAAAAATTAGACTGCAAGCTGAGAAAAAATGCTGTTAAAAGAACAAAACCTGACTAAAAAAACAAAACAAAACAAAACAACAACTACAAAACCTGACTAAATATATAGATTAGTCCTAGAGCTTTCTTTAGCTTTGCTTACAGACACACACATACCACACAAACATTAAAGCATGACAGTTTTACGTAATGGCTGGAGAGGTAATCATCTCCTACCAATTGAGAAAGATTGGTAAAAAAACAAACAAAAACAAAATGTGTTGCCTTATTTTAAATAAATAAAAAGATGGCTATTCTACTATATGTTTTTGGATGGTGGCAAAGGGGATTAAAAATGTTTTTCTAGGGATCCCTGGGTGGCGCAGCGGTTTGGCGCCTGCCTTTGGCCCAGTGCGCGATCCTGGAGACCCAGGATCGAATCCCACATCAGGCTCCTGGTGCATGGAGCCTGCTTCTCCCTCTGCCTGTGTCTCTGCCTCTCTCTCTCTGTGACTATCATAAATAAACAAAAATTAAAAAAAAAAAATGTTTTTCTAGGGATCCCTGGGTGGCGCAGTGGTTTAGTGCCTGCCTTTGGCCCAGGGCGCGATCCTGGAGACCCGGGATCGAATCCCACGTCGGGCTCCCAGTGCATGGAGCCTGCTTCTCCCTCTGCCTGTGTCTCTGTCTCTCTCTCTCTCACTGTGTGCCTATCATAAATAAATAAAAAAATAAAAAAAATGTTTTTCTAGACACCTCTATGCTAGTTTTATGTTGATAGTATTTAGTTTTGTTCTATTTTCACTTTTAATGATGTGTGAAATCTTGACCCGCATAAAAATTATACTTACTGTGTTTTTTTTTTTTTTACCCACTAAGAAAAGGCTATTTGTTCTGTATAAGTGTTGCAAATGAACATGCCCACTCCGTAATTCAATAGTGTATTTCATTGATACTTGATAAATGTGGTGCATGTAAAAACCTAAGTAGGTTTGACAGCATTTCTAAGGAAACATGTAAATGTCTTAATAATAATATTTAAATTAATGATGAAGCCTCCAAAAATTAAGAAAATGAGATTCAGAGGCTTAAATGAATCATCAGCTTTCCAGAGAACAAGAGTCTAAGGTGGGATTTGAATCCAGGGTACCACCAATGCCATTGCTTTGTTTATTCAAACTGTAACACCTCACACATTGTGTTATGTTTTGTCAAATAAATCCCCTGAGAATAACCCTGGCTATTTCAAATCCTGTGTTAGTCTGACACATAAAAACACTAAACGTTAATGCTTAGGTTACTAGATGAATGGACGTATTTGAAATAATATTTACATGTAACAATACTCTTGAAAAATCATACCAAGAACAAAGAAGTTTTCAAAAGTAAGTTGACTCTTCTGAAAAATGACTGAACAGTTTGATCACTTAAATCATTAGCAATACCACTTTCTATTTGAATACACTTAAATGGGATTACATTAATTTTTTCTCATTTGTCTTCACAGCCATTTAAATATATTGTTCATTTATCATTTAAAAATAATAACAAATGAATAAATTAATTTTCCAAGTAATTAAATGATTTGCCAAATGCCCCAAAATCTAACGCATATCAGAGCTGTGTCTCTTAATCAATCATTTTATTTCTCCCTATTGAATTAGTGACCCTTAATCTAAGAATCTGAGAATCCCTGAAATTGTATGTATGTCTCTGTGTATGCACTTTTGAGAGAGAAGCTCTATAATTTTCTTAAAAATCTCAATAGATTTGAGAATTCAAATCTTTTAAGAACTATGAGCAACTCTTTTATTAAAAAAAAATCTAAGAGTTTTACGTATTTTTAATTGTTTTTGTTTAGATCAGTTACATTTACAATAATGAATGATATATGACTGCAGTGTTTCTTCAGTGTTCCAGATAGACAGACCCTGTATTTCAAATGCATCTATTGCAATGTCAATAGATTGAACACTACTGAATCATGGGTATTCGATGCTTAAGGTTATTCAAATAATTGGCGTTCTATATACATTTCAGAGTGTGAATTTATTCTTAGAGTTCTCTAGCAAAGCCATCTTAGGCATGCAGGGGACAGGTGAAGAGCACTGCACTAGGAGAAAGGGGTGGTACCTCACAGAAGTGATGATGGTGTTCTCAGGCCATTAATTCTACTCTGAACCCAATGAAATGCAGTCAGTATCCTCCTCACTGGGAGAGGGCTCTGTTTTCATTTCCAATCCATTCCCTCCTATGAGCATCAAGTAGAAACTCTTCCCAAAGCCTCTACTGCCCCCCATGCCAACTCCTGAGGGAGGGAGTTACAGTTTCTGTTTACAAAAATACCAATGCCCCAGACAAATTAAATCAGAATCCTCTCCTCCCTTCATTTTCCCCTATTTCATCACCCCCCAATCAAAACAAACAAAGCAAAAAAAAAAAAAATCAGAATTTGTATAACTCTTTCCTAATTTTTTTTTTTTTAATGGGAAGCCAGGATTAAGAAACATTAGCATAGAATTTTTCTGTTCAGTAAAGCCAACTTAGATAGGTAAAATCCCATGGGAGGTCACTAATATATTTAGAGAACTGGCTGAGCATCCTTCCCAAGTAGGAATTTTAAAGAGTTTATTTTTTCCCATCACCGTTTTGGGTGCAACTAATAGTGGCCTCATTCTCTGGGTTGTCTGTAAAGCTCTTACTAGCTCATCCAGTTGCTGGGCCTGTGTGGACTATGATTAGGCATTTAATAAATATATATAATTTTTAGATCTTCGTGAATGGGAACATCAATTTGATTTTAGCATACTCAACTTTTGTAAAGGATTTAGAAACACTTTTCTGAACAAAAGGGCAGAACTCTATGTTTTATGTAGGGCCACTTATTTTAAAAAGTTGATTATTCCATAACACACACTGATCTATTGCAAACTTGTTCTATCTCATCTGTTTTTTGTCAGGGTGACATGAAGTCCCTCCTCTTCCAAGGTAAAATAGCTATGATAATTTGTTAGCCCTTTTGTTGTCTGGTTATCAAAAGACATGAATGACACTTAGGATTTGAGAGCATGCAAATTATTTCTTAATCTTTATATATTCCCTGTATTGCCAATTAGCCTAAGAAATGAAAAGAGAGGAAAAGCATTATTCCCCAAAAATCAGCATAGATGATAAACGCTTTTTCAACTGCAATTTTGTTTAGTTTTCTATTTTTTTTTTCATTTATAGTGGATATCATTCATGTTGTCCACCATAAAAATAAGTTATCCCTAGGGCATTTCCTTTATCTATCCTAGTTTTAGCCATATCACTCACTGTAACTGCTGAGATTAATGCAGCTTTTCAACCATCTTTAAGCAAGAATATTCAGATGCTTTAGCAGCTGCCCAGCTTCTTAAGAACTCACTAATCCTTTAATCTCCAGACACTTTTTTTTCATAAAAGATTCACAAGCAAAACAAATGCAATATGGATCAAAAAATTTAATCAGAATGCTTAAAATGCAATTACATTCATCAGGGTGTTCTGTTAGGCTGAGTATTAAATCTGGGCTTTATTCAATATCCTCCTTTTATTATAAAGCAATATTTTTCCACTCTGTAAACCATCTGATCCCTAGGCTAATGTCCTCTCTGCTAAATATTAAAAAGAGAGAGTAGTATGAAAAATGAGCTGGAGAAATATTTCACTTATTTCAATGGAAAAAGTTCAAATCGGACTTTCTGAAATCTTGTCTTATAAATGACCCGGTAATTTGACCACCTGGAATTCTAAAGTTTCGCTTTCAAACAGTAGCTACAGGAATCATTATCCTACTTTAAATGTCAAAGGTGTATCCTCCTACACACCTCCTCAATTGAGTCGACAATTTGAATTTGAAAATAACAGTCTCTTGTTACAAATTCAGTAGTTGCAATGTTTAAAGGGAATGCTGGTTTCTTCATGAAAGCAGTGGTCCCACAATTTTTTTAAAAAGTCCATCTTGATTCTATTTCTCCAATTTTCTATTTCACATCTCATAGCATTCAACTGCAGCAATAGCTTTGAAATAAAGAGCTGTCCAGCACAGCATGATTTGAAACAGCTGGCTGCTTCTTTTAAGTCTATACCCTAGCTATAGCACAGTGGTTGGAGTTTTGTAAGACATATGGAAGTTAAGTGAAGCAGTGGAGGGAGTTCAGGGATTTCCTCGACAAATCCCTCCATGGAGTAAGAGAACCTTACTCAAAGATGCAGATGCACTAAGGCCTTCTGCTTTGCTTATATTTAGTATATTAGTATATTAGTACTATTTGTAAAATTTGTATAAATGGCCCAACTATGCACAGAGACAGTTTTACCTATTTTCCTTCCACAAATGACTTCTGCAAATGAAAAACAAAAATAACTCTTTCAATTCTAATTTTCCCACATTAGGTGAAAACAGAAGCAACTGATTGATGCATCATCCTTTAATCAGTAATCACGATTATTGCAATAATGTTAAAATCTATTATATATAACTTATTTAGTTGCCACTTACTATGCTCCCAAGTGATCCCGCATGAAGACACTCCAAGGACTGGCAAGGGGATTCAAGTGGCTCAGTGCACAACCTTCTGTGTATTCTCTAAAGGCTGGGAAACTGCCACAGACAAAAATACTTATAGAACAAAAGCTCCTGTGACTGGCAGTAGTAGTTTTGTTTTTTTAAGTCTTCCTATGTGTCAGGCTCAAAGTGCATTATTTTATATTTCGTCTTCCTAATAGCATTATGGTGTTGCTCAGTGTTCAATATAAGCATGTCCCATTTACACTTCTTTGGCTATGATATACGTGGTTACTATAATTACTCATGTGACAGATGAGGAGACTAAGAACTAGAGAGGTTGTATACCTTGTAGAAGGTCATAATGGCAAGTAAGGGATGGAGCTGGGCTTCAAATGCAGGCTGCATGACCTAAGAGCCCTTGCTGTTATTTTCCAGACTAATGCTGCCTTCTTTTTTTTTTTAATTTTTATTTATTTATGATAGTCACAGAGAGAGAGAGAGAGGCAGAGACACAGGCAGAGGGAGAAGCAGGCTCAATGCACCAGGAGCCCGACGTGGGATTCGAACCCGGGTCTCCAGGATCGCGCCCTGGGCCAAAGGCAGGTGCCAAACCGCTGCGCCACCCAGGGATCCCCTAATGCTGCCTTCTAACATCAGCCTGTATCCTAGATTAAATTCTCTATCTGGTTACAAGGTATTTTGAAAAACAGTTTGAAATTTTATCTCCCTAATATTAGGCTCAACAGGTAAACCCTCTAGAAATCTGACTCTGGATAAAGTGGACTTCTTTCTGTGTAGAGGGTGCACCCCCTTGGGTCATGTACAGGATAGGCCATGAGCAGGCACAGTGTAGCCCAGACAGCACAGGAAGAAACAGAACAAAATATTTGCAAGCAGTACAGTATGACAAGAATTTTCTCTCATACGGAGATTGAAATTGAACGTTGAATCATGACCTGGCCCCTAATCTAGCCTAAGGATGTAAGATGCCACAAGTTCAGGATTTCTTGCCTTGTGGGTTTCTTAAATCTGCAGGCTGCATTCACTACCTGCCTTTTTAAGAACTGGGGAGTATTTGTGTCCTTGCATACTATTGTTTTGCTTCTAGGTTGTTCCAAAGGTAAACTGAAGGGAGAGCAATCATGAGCCTTATCATAGTTGTTAGTCTTGTAATATTATGAACATGCATTTGTCTTTGTGGCCAATCCTGGATAAACATATGCAGAGAAGAACCCAGTGGGTTAGGGTTAGGCACCTGGAAGTCACCCACAGAATGTAGTATATTCTCTGAACTCTTCTAGAGATTCCAAATGCGAAGGTCAGCCAGGAGTAGTACATGAGTTACAAATGCATCAAAGTAAATCAGTAGTTTATCAGCTGGCATGCTAACTAGCAGATGCTCAGCTGAGCTTGACATCTGTCATACTTTAGTTTTTATAGTACATAAATTTACCTCGAAATAAGTGATTGGTATGACATTGAGCAAATCACAAGTAAAATGATTTTTTCCCAGGGTCCCTGGGTGGTTCAGTTGTTAAGCATCTCACTCTTGATTTTAGCTCAGGTCATGATCTCAATCCTGAGATCTAGAGCCCCTCCTTGGGCTCTGGGCTGGGAGTAGAATCTGCCTAAGATTCTCTTTCTCCTTCTGCCCATCTCCACCACTTATGTGCCCTCTCTCTCAAATCAACAAACCAACCAACCAATCAATCAATCAACCAAACAAATAAAAGGATTTTTCTCAGCAGATAATGTTCACGTTTTCTGCATAGTCCAATAATTCTCACATTAACCTATTTCTAAATATCCTTGCTAATTCTTAGCCTATAAAAAATGTAATTAGTGGTACATAAGCCACTAATCAAAAGTACAATTTTCTTTTTCTCTGTAGGAATATGGAATACAGATATTTTCCCTATAAATATCGGCATGGGAAAAAGTGTGTACATATTATCTATCAACCAATTCAGGGCAATTCTGATAGCAAAAATACACATTAATGACTAACAGTGAAAAAACAAGTATTCTGAGCAAACTGAAACATATGGCCACCATATTTATAAAGTACTAGAGAAGAATTTGTATTATTATTGTATATAATTCAAAATTTGTAATGTAATTCCTACTTCTTCATTACAATGGATTAAAGCAATTTTAATAAAACAATGCAATTGCTGAATTATTATAGTAATAACATAGAATAACTATTTTCTATCCAATGTTTAATTATCAAAATGGACATATATCTTGAACTAAGATTCCTTTAAAATAGGCATATGGTACTATCTCTTAGATCTTCTAAGTATGCCTTTATAGAGATTTTTAAAGTTAGTTATTATTATTGCTTTAAGAGGATGCAGCAACTTAATCATTATTTTTATGTTCTTTTTAAAAGTCGAGATATTTACTTTTTATTCTCAATATGCTAAGTTACTAAGATCTTATTTATAAAGATAAAAGCATACATAGTCTCCGAATGACATTTTTATTAAGGTCATCTTTCTACACTGGCATTCCAAAAGAGTATAACCAAAATATAATATCCTATGGCATAGCAAAGTGCAAATATAAAGAAGGTGGAGAGTAGCACATTCTATGCACAAACAGCATATATTGGTTTAATAATGACTGCAAGGGAAAGCTATAAAATATTCTAATAAAAGTTTCTCCATGTGGCTCAGCTTACTCATTAACCTCTTGCTATGTTGTTCAATAATATATCCAGAGTTGACCAAATTCTCTCAAGGGTATTCCTGGAACTGTAATATTTATGCTACTAACATTTCTATCTTCCACCTAAGCTCTAAGCTTCCATCACAGTTTTCATAAAATTATGTATTTGTTCACTGATAGTTGCCAGTTTTTAATTACCTTCCCTTCCCATTTAAGTTACAGTGATAAGCAGCAACTTGTCATATTAATAATTACCCTCTGGGGATTCTAGAATGCTTTGTCTAACTCTGTGCTGAAATTTTGTTATGTGTTGAGGCTGAGTTTTGAGTCCTTTCACTGCAAATTTATATTCACTTATTCTCTAAGCAGTGATAAAAAATTATTCACCTGACATATGTATTTATTTATTCAAAAAAGGTGAGAAATTGCTCCAAGGATTACAGAGAACACTAACATAAATACAGTTTATTCTTACTCTCAATTAAACATATAATCAAGCAGAGGAGAAAGATAATTACAGACAACTTCAAGTATTAAATAATATTTGAAAGAACAGGTACAGCTTTCTACAGGCAATCAGAAAACAGAAAGGATTTCTGATTGGGGCAAGCTAAGAAGACTTATCAATAAGCCGACAATTGTGAGAGATGGAGTAAAAGATTATTTTGGAGGGTAGCACTGTCATGGCTGAAAAGCAGAAAGAATAAGGTGTTTGAAGATGGCATTAATTCATATGGCTGAAAATATAAATTTATATGTATATTAATTCATGTTAAATAATGAATGGGCCAGTTCACAGTTCATAATCAAGAGTTCAATATTCTTTTTTTAAAAATATTTTACTTATTTATTTATTCATGAGACATAGAGAGAGAGAGGCAAAAATACAGGCAGAAGGAGAAGCAGGCTGCCTGCGGGGAGCCTGAAGTGGGACTCAATCCTAGGACCCCAGAATCATGAGCTTAGAGCCAAAGGCAGATGCCTAATACCTAAGCCACCCAGGCATCTCAAAGAGTTCAAGATTCTTTCTAGACAGGTAGTATAGCACTATTTAAACTTATTTTCTCTTTTCTTCGAATTGCAGCATATTTACAGCTAAGTGATAATAGCAATTATATTAGGATTCTGAAGACTGTAGATTCTGACATGTTCCCAAATATATTCATTAGGTTTAAGGAAAGATACTTGGAACTTATACTCAATACGGTTCCAGAACTGTGGCTAATCTTAAATTGTTTCAGAGACTCATTGAAAATAATTTATTTCAGAATTAATCAGCCTGCAGTATAACTGATAACAGATAAAATGGCATACATCAAGTTTTGAAAAAAAATTTATAAAGATATACAAAAATTGATCAGAGAAAATGGGACTCAGTAAGAAATTAAAGCTGTAAAGAAAATTCACGAATGAGAGCACCCATCAGATAATGTGAACTAATAAAGCAAACCATGATTTCAAGATCTACAAAGAAAATAATTTATCCAATGAAATAAATGTGGTAGGGAAAAAAAAGCAAGATAGAAAAATTGTATGTCAAAATATGTTCAGAAATTAAACTGCCTTAATGCAGTTCAATCAAGAAAATAATTTTAACATCCACACTAGGTCAAAGGAGCAGAAATAAAGCATCTACTGGGTCATCAAAGTTATGTGGTCCAATTATTTTGAACCCATTATAATATTATTCTTTGTTAAACTAGAAGCCCTTGCTTCTTTTTCATGTTTATATTAACAAGATTTACCACAAGTTTTAAAGTATGTTAAATAGGAAATACATGTGTGTTGAATAACTGGTTATGGTAAAACTGAGCCTTGTGCATAAACATAAAATGTTCATATTTATCAGAATCGCATTGCATCTCATAGGTACTTAAGAACGCGTAACAGTGCCTGGGCGGCTCCATCAGTTAAGCTCTGCCTTCAGCTAAGGTCATGATCCCAGGGTCCTGGGATCTAGTTCCACATTGGGCTCCCTAGTCAGTGGGGAACCTGCTTCTCCCTCTCCCTCTGCTGATCCCTCTGTCAAATAAATGAAAATCTTTTTTTTTTTTTTTTTAAGTGCACATAAGATGGCCTCTTCTGAAAGATGCTTTTGGTCTTACTGTGATGAGAGGTGAAAAAGCAAACAAGGTACATGCATTAAATAATTAGAATACAGCAATTTCAAAATCAATTTCTTGAGAATAGTTTCTCAACAGTTGTTTTTGTCATGATTCTTGTTGTTCTTGTTTTCATCAAAAGCAGACGAGATATGACCAGAGGCTAAGCAGTCTACATTTTATTGTTTGGAAGCACTCTGGATATTATCTACCTTGTTAGGTGATTTTTTTTTTTAACCTTTGTTAGGTGATTTTATTAAGCCTGAAAGAATATGTGTTGATATTCTCTGTTTTAGTCACATTTTGTGAAATAGCCACACAAAACAATTAAAAATATTAATAAGCCTTAGCATACATTAAACTATTGCTTTCTTTATATGTTACTTTCATTCGGTATCCACTCAAGTGCTTGCACTCTGGTCTAGGCCCTCATCATTTTCTTTTGAGTCTTCAATACCTCCAATATCTTCACATTTAGTTTCCTGATTACTAACAGATTAATCATCCAAAACGATTATTTTCCATACATCACTCCCTGCTCAAGTCATGGAAAACCTCTCTGATTTCACTAAGGAAACCGTAGTGAGGGATATATTTAAACAGTCTCTTAATGACTCAGGGACAGTATTATACATTTTCATATAGAGAAGATGATAGAGATTATCCTGAATCTATACTGACTCTTGCCTTAAACAGAAAAACCCTACGCTACGTAAAATCTTTGACGTTGCATTTGAAGAGCAGGTTCAGTAACAATGATCTTCACCAACTGCTGTGCATGGTACAATAGACAACACTTTGTCATTGGCATCACTAAGTAATCTATCTACTCTTCAATGAACAAAGTTTTCACTTATTTTATTTTCTGATAACCTACATTTATTAAGCTTACCTAAATAAATGAAAACAAAAACAAAACAAAATGTTTCACTCTTTCTCCTTGAGATCCTACCATTTGCTGCAAGACATTAAGCTTTTCTTAGCTCATTACTATCTAAAGAGACAGTGAATTGCATGACTCCTCTGGTGGCTAGATTCAGATAAAATAAAATAAAATAAAAATAAAGAAATAAAAAATAGGGGACCAATACCCTCGGCCACTGCTGGCACAGTGTCCTAACTTCCTAAATTCTTAATGTAACTGCTGTTGACTTAATAGTCTTGTCAGCACAGCTGACTGTTGGGTCTAGTGGTGTTTTCCTTCCACTGTCATTCTCTTCTCTGCTTGAAGAGACAGATTTTATTTCTGAGGGTGATATAAAGAATAGTTTTAAGTAGGCCAGCCTCTGAGACTCCACAAAGCTCCTGGATGATTTGATTTGGGGTTGGGAACACAAACTAGGTCTTCACATAACTGTTTGTGTGAAAGAGACTGAACCACCCACAGATTTTGCTCTTTTCTTATGTTTTGATTTTTTCCATTCACTTACTTGTACTCCATCAATATGTTGACAGGTTCAAAGTGAGAAGTTTATGTTGCCTTCATTTTTTTTTTAAATTTATTCATGATAGACATAGAGAGAGAGAGGCAGAGACACAGGCAGAGGGAGAAGCAGGCCCCATGAAGGGAGCCTAACGTGGGACTCGATCCCGGGACTGCAGGATCGTGCCCTGGGCCAAAGGCAGGTGCCAAAATGCTGAGCCACCCACGGATCCCCTGTTGCCTTCATTTTAATTGGGAGTCTATTTTCCCATTTTAGGTCAAGGCCTTTACTCTAAGGTGACATGAATGATAGTCCATAATCCTATTATTTTTACTTTATCTCAATTTGTCAACATGCATATAAAGGAGGACAACAAAGACTCAATAATACATAAACCAGTAGTCACAATGACTCAAAAAGGAGTCATCTTCCTCTATGCGTTTTGTTGTGTGTATTTGAGAGGGAAGCTTTGATTCATTGAGCTTACACCTCTGGGAGAAAAAAAAGGTAGATCTTATCCGCCAAAGAAACAATGGTAAGGGTTTTCTGAATTTTTTCAATTTGTACCTTGAGAATATAAATTATTTAAAACAACAAAAAATCAGCCTTAGACCTGGATTTTATGAAACTAGAAATCCATCTCCGTGAGGAGACATAGAGATGATGGTAGAGTAGTTTTATTATCTATAAAATCTAGGAGTCTACAGTTACAAGCTCCAATTTATTAGGCAGGAAAAATAACCCTTTAGATGATATTCTAATATTATCTTCTGTGTGTTTTGTGCACTTAAAATTTTAAATGAAAAAAAATAAAATAAAATTTTAAATGAATAGTTCATTGAAATACACATAGATGAGTGAAAAATTATAAATATATACCTCATAAATTTCTCACAAGGTAAATCACTTGTTTAGTCACTATCTAGTTAAGATATAAACACTGTCAGTGCCAGTTCCTTTTTATCCCTTTGGCATCACTATAATCTCATCTTTCAAAAGGTGTTCATCATCCTGACTTCTAGAAAGCACTGATTAGTTTTACTGTGAATAAACAAAATCATGTAAATGAATGATAGAGTTTGGATGCTTTAGCCGTTCTCTTTCATTCAGCATTGTCTTTGTGAGATTCAACCACAGTGTACTGAGAACAGCAGTTCATTTACTCTTATTTGCTATATAGTATTCCATGGTACGTCTACACCAAAAGTAATTACTCCATATTTCTACTGATTGAAATTTGAGTTGTAGCCAAATAATGCTGCAATTTACATTCTTGAACTTGTCTTTTGGTAGACATAAAACAGATATAGATGTAAATACACATCTAGTTAAAGATATAATACATGAGAGGCATATTTTACCACTATGTTGCTCCTGCTAAACAGTTTCCCAAAGTGGCTAATTTCTTTTAGGCAGTGAGAGCCCAGAGCTGTGTAGTTTGGAAAATGCTTTTCATTGTATTACTTTTCTGACTTCTAGCTAGTTTTGCCATTTCTTCCTAGTCTGAAGGAAAGAAAGTAGATTCCTAGAGACAGGAAGGCCATATTTTCATGGTCTATCTCATTTTTCCCAAAATATTTAAATTTAATATAACAATTATTAATAGAACCATTTCTATTTCATTAACATGTGAAACTAGATTCTCAACAATGTGATGGAAAACAAAGTAGAGGAAGAAACAATTTAAGAGCATTACTTGGTGTTGCACTGTTGACAAATTTAGATCTCAGAGCAATCAAAATTGTTTAATGAAGATATTATGTATACATTTCAGCATTCAGATTTTTGAATCATCTATATTAAAAATATACTGGTATATGGTTGCCAGGTGTCATTATATGGAAAAGCCTTTATTTTATTCTGAGTTTATGTTCTTTTCATTCTTGTGTATGAGTGTGTGAAATATTTTTTCTCTAATAGTACTTGCCAATTGATATTTTTAGCATTCTTCCTTGACAAAATAAAAAGTTGGCAACCTTACTTCAGTCCCTCCAATTAAAAGAAAAAAAATTGCTAGCCCATAAAAACTAAAAGTCTGGGAAGTGTTGCTATAAAGAACCCTTTAAATCTGTACGTATATCCTGAATTTCAGCTCCTAAAAAAACCTCTCATCCTAAAACATCTTCATAGCAGACTCGAAGAACAGTTGCTATAATACATTTTATATGACATAGTCTTTTGCTAGAATAACTTGAAACTTACTTTTTTTTCTTCCTCCAGTTTTTCTTTAGCATAGTTTTTGAATTTTAATCAAAACATAAAAATAGCGAGTAAAAGGAAAAACAGAAAAGCCAAATTGGAATAAAAACAAATGGAAATTTAATAAGCCTCAGCATCTTCTGAGAAATAAATTAAAACATTTTTTCAAATACATTAGTTGTCAAATTTTAATATAATTAATTTACCTGAAACTGTTTCATTTGGGTAGCCTATTATAAAGGTAAATGTGAGATTAAAGGTTAATGTTTTACACATTATGATAAGCATCTCAAGGGGGTAAAATAATTATCTAAAGGGAAGGAATGTGAAGCTCCTGCACTCTTCACTATAGGGAAATATGTGTATTTATTACTGTAGGATTAGCATACATGGGTAAGAAACTCATGACAATAAATCCTTTGTCATCAGGGCACCTGGGTGGCTCAGTGGTTGAGCATATGCCTTTGGCTTAGGTCGTGATCCCTGGGTCCTGGGATCAAGTCCCACATTGGGAGCCTGCTTTCTATGCCTATGTCTCTGCGTCTGTGTCTCTCACGAATAAACAAATAAAATCTTAAGAAAAATAATCCTCGGTCATCTGTTTATGGAAAACGGTGAATACCTCTAGGACTGAGAAGATGCAATTAATGGAGGTCATGATCAATGTAAGTGTGCTTAATTACTTCTGTAATTTGAAGGTATGCATGTGTTTTTTTTTTATGCATGTGTTTCTTGATGTAACACATACAAATACCCATCTCTAGACACAGCTGCAGTTAAGTTGCGCACATCTATATTGTTATTAGGGGAATAAGGCTGAGGGGAGCAGGGAAAGTGAGGGGAAAGAAAGGGAGAGAGAAAAGAGGACAGAACATATAGTCATGTGGAAACCAACAGATTGAGGGGTGGGAAATGAAGAAAGTTGGCTGATGCACATGCAAGGTGAAGCAGTAAGCTAATTCGGGAACAGAATAATCACTTGCTCTTCTGGTACCATGACTAATTGCATAACAAAGGTTATCATCTGTTTTGATTCTCCACTGCTGTTAGCATATAAAAATATATTCAATAGATATACTTTGCTAAATGTGCAATCCAGAACTTACGAGGTTGATAGTTAAAACAATTTTTTTTAGAGTCTAATCAAAATAAAATCCTTAGTAGAACTTAACTTAGATCATTTTGTGCTAATTTACCAAGATTCTTCACAGAGTTAAATAAGGAACACAACTAACCAAAACTGAGCATGGAGGGTTAACAACATCACAGTTCTCAAAGGGGCATTTTTTTCCCTACCAGCCATAAGAAACTTGGTTGGCATTTTATTTGTTAGCTATGACAAAAACCTAGCTGTATAGTTGCATAGGATAGGTGTTAGATAGAACATAGAAATATACTTCCGGGGATCCCTGGGTGGCGCAGCGGTTTAGCGCCTGCCTTTGGCCCAGGGCGCGATCCTGGAGACCCGGGATTGAATCCCACATTGGGCTCCTGGTGCATGGAGCCTGCTTCTCCCTCTGCCTGTGTCTCTGCCTCTCTCTATCTCTCTCTCTCTATGACTATCATAAATAAATAAAAAAAATTAAAAAAAAAGAAATATACTTCCTAGTATAGTCTGGTATGCTATGATTCCCATATTCCAAATAGACAATGTATCTTTCAATGCAATGATAATGTTGCCTTCCATCTCCCTCAAAGACGTGCTATAATAAATTCAATTACAATAATCAATCAAAACTATAAACTCACTGAGTTATTCAGCAAGCACTAAAATCTAAATGAACAACCATTGTTACACAGTTCTTCATCCATTCCCTTGAAATCTCTTGCTCTAGACAGTCTTCTGATAGGCATAGTTCACAAATATATAATGATGCTAATTTATAAGATATAACTCAATCATCATTTCCCTGTCTAGTTCTCACATTATCTAACCTTTGTCAAATTACAAATATATTTGGATTCACTATATTTTAGGTTGAGTTTCATTACTAGTCTAATATACCTATTCATTTTGTAAACTTAGATGATAAAATTATCCAGGTAAATGTCTATTAAAAAAAAAATCATGCTGGGGATCCCTGGGTGGCTCAGTGGTTTGGCGCCTGGCTTTGGCCCAGAGCGTGATCCTGGAGTCCCGGGATCAAGTCCCGCGTCAGGCTCCCGGCATGGAGCCTGCTTCTCCCTCTGCCTGTGTCTCTGCCTCTCTCTCTCTATGTCTATCATGAATAAATAAATAAAATCTTTAAAAAAATAAAAAAATAAAAATAAAAGAATCATGCTATGTGTGATTAAGTTTAGTATTAAAGCTTCCCAAAGTGAATTTTAAATATGCTTTAAATTTATAAAGCTATGTCTTCCTTTGTAAAAAAATAAAAAAAACCACAATTAATCCCGACTTTCTAGGGAAATATTCTCTGGGTTTTATGATAGGAATAGGGAGTGGTGACTTGGTTTGTGAATTGAATTGCTCAGGATTTCACATTGCCTATAAAAGCTGAAGGCAAGGATGATGCAAATGACATATGGAATTAGCACTTTACATACCTAGACGTGATCAGTTCTATAAGACCCACTTCTTCAATGTGCAATAAGCAGAAATGGTTAACAATAATGTATAAGAAATGCAAAATATTTGTATCAATTCCTTGTCCTATTTGTGTAGATGAATCACAAACCAGTAATTTATTTCAAACATTCAATGTAGATGGTAAGACAAATTGAAGTTGTTGATGAAATCATTACACTTCTCCTATAAGTTTCTATAATTGCATAAGAATATAACCACCATTTATAAAAGGCCTCTTTGCATTCATCCTAAATATTTATCACTTATCAAAAATCAAATTTGATTCTGGAAGCCTGTGTAAGAAAAGCCATCAGCCAATTTCTATTATAAGTCACAAACTTTCATGAATTATAAGGAAAGGATGCATGGTTGTATGGTGTTAGACGTAGGAAAAAGAGAAGATATTGTCTTTCACTCTTTGTAATTTGACTCGATTTGTGCTTTTTAATTACTCCAATTATTTTCTAATAGTTCAACATTATTCTGATTAATTTCTAGCTACAGGGTCTTCAAAAGATAGTTATAAACCTAACTCTCTGAAATTGCTGCTTTCTTCGTTTTAGCAAGCACCAAGAAACTCATAAAACAAGTTTATTCATGTCAAATTTTAGATTAAAAACAGATTGCTCCTTTTATGTGATAACAGAGTTGAAGCAAAATGAAGTCACCTCAATTATCATTATCTCTGGGTTTTATTGTGCACTATCCATCTAAGATAAATAATTACCTAGGCCTTATAACTTGCAAGCAATTCACACATTTAAAAGTCTGTAATTTTCTACATTTCTGCCCCCTTGCTGGCACAATTAAAGTTTATTGACAGTAAATATTGTAAATTTCTATTTTTTTCCATAGAAGTCCTTAGTGCTAAGTAACTGATAGTTGAGTTTCCAAATTATAAAAATTTTAAGAAAAATAGGAATATTTATGAATATGTCATCACTAGCAGAGTGTTAGGTTCTATGATAAATAGATTTGGGGGATCCCTGGGTGGCGCAGCAGTTTGGCGCCTGCCTTTGGCCCAGGGTGCGATCCTGGAGACCCAGGATCGAATCCCACGTCGGGCTCCCGGTGCATGGAGCCTGCTTCTCCCTCTGCCTATGTCTCTGCCTCTCTCTCTCTCTCTCTCTCTCTCTCTGTGACTATCATAAATAAATAAAATTAAAAAAAAAAAAAGGAGTGTGTACTTGGGCTTTCCTTGTTAAAAAAAATAGATTTGGTATAAAAATAAATCATTAAATTGTTTCTTAATGTTGTTTCTTTTTGAGATAAAAGGAAATATATTTCAAAAAGAATTAGGGAAAAACCAAAGGCAAGACTAATAGAATGCAAAAAAAAAATTTGAATATCACCACCACCACCATTATAAAAAAGACTCTGATGATACTAGCTAGAAACTAACAGTGAAGTACTTAGATGTTTGGCTTTATGCTAAGTTCTAGAAAAGATTTACTCGGTCAATCTGTTATATGCAGTGATCATTCTATCTCACTGATAACATAGTGTATCCGTGTGATGTGGCTAGCTAGGAATCACTGTTACTTCACTAAAGTCTAATGAGATAAATAGACAAAGTGATCTGAGTTCTGAGAGGAAACTTAAATGGGTAGAAAAATTAGGTCTGGGTTTATTTTTAAGAATTAAAATAGTTATAAGGGGTGCCTGGGTGGCTCAATCGCTTAAGCGGCTGACTCTTGAATTCAGTCCTGGTCATGATCTCAGGGTCCTGGGATCAATCTCTGCTTCAGGCCCTGCACTCAGCAGAGAGTCTGCTTGGGGAATCTCTCTCCCTCTCCTTCTGCCCATACTGCCCACACATTCTCTCACTCTAAAATAAATAAATATTAAAAAAAATTTAAAATAGTTACAAAAACCAAAGGAATTTTATTATTCTACAAGAGGTGGAGTGTGAGGCCCAGAGACACAAGGAGAAAACAACTAAACCAAACAACACAGAAGGTGGAATAAGTATATATGATTGGTAAACTAAGGAAACCGATAAACTAGAACAGAGGATCTGTAATGCTGACTAATGAGGTAATATAATGATTGTATTAAATTTTTGATTACTCTCAAAGCCAACAAAGGATTTTTTTTTTAATTTAAGACATAAATAGATAATGTCATGTTATAAAAAGGGCAATTTCTTTTCTATTTCTACCTTTAACATTTTAAATTACTTAGTTGTTTATTTCTGAGTCAATATAAAATATAATCATTCAATAAAATTTTAATTGACCTCACTGTTACTGAAATATTAAAAGATACTAATACAAAAAAGAACTGCACATCTCTTTAAAACTTCATTTACAATTCTGGTTGCATGGCATGCAGAATAATCATGGGATCTATAAAGTGTTCATTTAGAGGGAGAACTCCAATGTTTTCCATGTTGACTTTCAATATGCCCCATGTTTATTTGCTAAAGGGATAAAATCAATAGTTTTGCACTTTAACAATAATTACATGATGATAAAAATCACAATTGTTTTTTAAAGCCAAATGAATAATACTACAAAGTCTCTTTCTTATTAGCAGAAAATAAAAAGTGTTCACACAATGTTTTTAATTCAGTTAAAAAGATTACTTTGTCCTTAATATTTTTCTTTAAGGGATGATGGCATTTTCTTTTGGTGTCATACATCGGAAAAAAGTTATTTCCCATAGAGTTCTATTCTTCTTTAAGGGATGATGGCATTTTCTTTTGGTGTCATACATCGGAAAAAAGTTATTTCCCATAGAGTTCTATTCTCACATCTACAAAAAATATTCATAAGTTGAAACTAATTAGAGTAATTTATAAGAACACTGTACTTGAAACTTGTCTTTTTTTTATCACAGATTAATGCTGTTTTATTGTCTATTTTTGTGCCATTCAGGAAGAAAAAAAAAAAAACAGGAACTTTTAGAATGGGTAAAGAAAACTTGTAAATGTAAAACAGGAACTTTTAGAATGGGTAAAGAAAACTTGTAAAAAAAAAAAAAAACAGGAACTTTTAGAATGGGTAAAGAAAACTTGTAAAAATGTAGACATTTTCTACCAAAGAATATCAAATAGTAAATTGAACTGTCTAAAACTGTGGATATTTTGATCATTATTTTACCTAGAAATAAGGCAATTTCATATGGTAAAACCTAAAAAGAGCAAAGTATGAGTAAGATAATATAAAGCACTTGAGCATGAAACAAAATAGGAAACAATATTCTGACTCAATATATGAACCTAGGGAGGTCTCACAAATTCTGACTTATGCACAGTCACTGGAGAAATGGATAGAACCAAACATTTTAGTTACGTTTTTCTTTTTTGGTTTTCCTCCTTCTTGACCCCCTGCTCCACTGTCAGGGTTCTGAGGCAGGCACCAGAGTGGGGTGCATCAGGAGCATGGAGAGAGAAATCAGTGAGCACCAGCCCTGCTGGTAGCCACAAGGTACCAAGCCCACTGGGCCCGTCAGGACTTCCCACAAGTCCCACTGCCATCTTGAGATTTCCTCAACACTGAGCCTCAAAAAACATGCCTGCACATACACTACCTCTGTCATTTCTTGATTCCTTTCCAAACCTCTGTTGCTGCCCTCCCCTCGACCACTTTTCCCTGCCTCTCTCCTCTCTAGACTGTGGCAGTGTTTTTGGCCCTTGGCATCAGCTCCTTGAATGCTCAGTCCTTATGACTATTATCACTGTTTCTGGGCAGCCCGGTGCCACCCATGGGCCTGTGGGACTTTACAAACTCCTGCCCTGAATTCACATCAAAAGGATCACTTTCCTCCTCCTCAGGTTTTCCTTGGCACTGCCCAGGAGCTCCTTGTCTTCCTGGAGCCCCCACCTTAGCTGTTCCAAGGTCCAGCAGGTCCTTGCTCTACTTAAACTCCTGCAGCAAAATTAGAGCAAGATCCAAAGGTGCAGAATGTGGCAACAAAAACCTCCTCAGGGAACAGTTGAAGATCCAGGCATAGTTTACAGGGCTGGCAGCCACCTAGTGGGTCAGCAGCTGTAAGAGGCTGTCTGCCATCTTCCCAAATGAAATGTCCTCCACTCTGGCACAGGAGCAGTCCATGACAGGAACCCCTGACAGTGTTACCAGTTGCCTATCTGTGGGGGACATATGCCGGATTCCCATGGGGCTAAGTATGAGGCTGCCAAAACTGTGGCCCACGCACAGGCAACACACCAACCCCAGGAGGGTCAGCTTGTGGCTGATGCTGTGCCAGGGGTCTCAGTGAATCAGCTTCCTCAGAGCCGGTACACAGGGCAGCCCCACTGGGCCCAGGCCACCATCATCTCAGGCTGCCGTAGGCTCCACACCAGTAGTGGCCCCAGGAATGCCCTACAAGGCCACCTTGGAACCCCTGCCCAGCTTTGCTCTTGCAGCCCAGAGGCCCGGAGGCCCAGAGGCTCTGAAACTCCCAGGAAGGTCCCTCAACCATCACTCTAATCATTTTTTAAACTAAATAACTCTAATAATTCAAGTAGTCTTTTAATTACCTCAAAATCAGGCATAATGCTGGATATATGTGAACCTCTTAATAAAATTTAGATATATTGATTTATTCAGAATTATTTTCCATTCAAACTCTTAAAAAACAGTTATAAATACATATACACTTAGGGGATGATATGTCTTTGTTTAGGATTTTATGGGAGATAACAAATGGAAAGATCCAATAATATTTTTTATATTTTCACTTCTTGTGGAATTTTATTTTGGTAAGTTTGTTATAAAGTTCTAATTTCCCAGGAATTATAATTTTGGCCCGTTGGGGAATAGCTAATGAAAGCTTAAAAAATATTAAGTTGAGGGCAGTCCAGGTGGCTCAGCGGTTTAGCGCCACCTTCAGCCCAGGGCGTGATTTTGGAGACCTGGGATCGAGTCCCACATAGGGCTCCCTGCATGGAACCTGCTTCTCCCTCTGCCTGTGTCTCTGCCTCTCTCTCTCTCTCTCTCTCTCTCTCTGTGTCTCTCATGAATAAATTAATAAAATCCTTAAAAAACAATATTAAGTGTTTAAACATGAGTACATCAAATCAAAACATAAAAATAAATACCAAAAGCAAAATACTAAGATAATTATCAGAGAATCCATCCTGGACTAGTTAACTCCCATCTTCACAAATACGTAATTGCATTTATCCAACAATTTCACTTGTTTTTTTAAGATATTGACATTAATTCTCTCAATCCTATACTTTTTCTTATATTTATTCTTATAATCAATATATGCTAACACTTCTCTTCTTTGCTTCTAATACTATGTCACAGTGTTAAGTCCTGATTAGCTAAATTTCCAAATTAGTAAAGTTAAAGTATAGGTTGTAAGACAGAGAAGGTCAAAGATAAAGAGGTACAAGAGGGGGGAAGGAAGGAGAGAGAGAGGCAAAGATAAATAGAGTCTGAAAAAGGCTTTTTCATCTATTATTAATGAAAGGAACACATTTTTATCTGAGTAATCAGAATAGCACCTTAAAGATAGATGTGCTCAGTATATATTTGTTAAATATAAGCACTTGAGGAAGGTACATATTGTGAAATAAGTTCAAGTTAAAAAGGAACAATACAATAATCAAGTAACCATTTAGAAAACCCATTTAGAAATAGTATTTCCATATCTATACTTCAATGCCTTATGCTATAATAAATACAACAGAAAGAAAAAGATAAATGTGAAATGTTACAAAATGTGACAAGAAAACTGGGGGGGAAACCTTTTAATTTTCCTCATAATTTGATTCTGAATAGGAAAATGTGGCGATATTAACAGATAATGCAAGGAACAAAATATCTCTGATTTAAAAACATGAATTTTGTTTGGGACGTTTTGTTGGAAGTGATAATTGGGCACATACATACTATTAATGAACTCATATCACACGTATATAATTGGGTTAGCCTTCCCCAAAGCAGTCATTGGGCAGTTATTATTTTGAATGCAGAATAGTCATTCTAAATTTTCTATATTTACATATCAAAAGACTTGGGAAGGAAGAATTGCACACATGACATATCCTTTTAAATCTGTCTTGACATAAAGCGATAAAGACCGATGAGAACTATCCTAATGACAGTTCATTGTGGTAGGAATTTAAAAGCTTTATTATGGGCACTGTGTTAGCTTCATCCTATGCAGTCCACCTTTCAATATTTTTGTAAATAGAACCTAACTAAAATATATACGTTGAAATATTTATCTATTATTGCTCAGGAGACTTGGGAAAAATTTGTTCTGACCATGAAATTAAATGGCTCTCAAGAGTATAAAATATTTAGTTTTTCCTAATTCATCATGGATTGGTATCTCCTCACTTATCATCCAATTTCTTTCTTGGATTATCTTGACATGAAAGGGAGTTTTCTATTTAAAATATGTAGATGATAATCCTTTGCAAAGGTAAAATAGATTGATAATAATTTTATCTACTTCATAGGAAAACATAATTTTGCTTTGATAAGTCAACCATAATTACATGCAATGTTGGGACCAGAAAGCATTAAGCTAAACAAAGTCACATTAGATTTTGTGATTTAGTTTAAAAGGGAATCTCCAAGAACAAAGAGCATCCTCTTTGTGATTATTTGATGTCTCTGAGGCACAACTAACCATTCCCCAACATAGTTCTCCATCAGTCTTCCCCATAGGGCTAATGGTACCATCATCCACCTGCATACTCAGACCAAAGATCAAGAAGTCAATCCCATTTGTAACCCAATCCAACTACAAGTCTTGCCAATTCTAGCTCCAAAATTAGATTATAAAATGACACATTATTTCTATTCCCACTGATATGCTTTCTTAGAGTAAAATAAGAATCTACTGTTTGTGAAATGTAAAATAAATAAAATAATGCCCTTTTAAAGCCCTACAGTCGCTTCCTCTTGTAATTAGAATAAATGAAAACATTTCCTGTGACCTATAACAAGTATTATGTGATCTTCTCTTGAACTCCTCTTTGATCACATCTCCTATTATGCCTTTTGCTTCTTTTGACTTTTTTTTTTTTCTGTTTTATGATCATGACTAGCTGATTCCTGTCTAAGGACACCTAGGCAATGCTTGCCTCCACGAACATTTTATTGAATCTAGGATCAGAAACTCAAGAAGTCATGCCTGAAGGTTCCTAAATTGTTTAGTCAGAGCTCTATAATATGTATTGTGTTATTGTAGATATATGAGCATAGGCCTTCAGAGAGCTTGTTAGAGTGGGACAATCAAAGCAAAGTCCTCTGATAATACAAACACTGCTCTGATCATATCTGAAATTTAAAGGTGATACATTCTTTTTAGTCCTATAATCAAGTGTGAATTATACAAGTGATAGGGCAAATGCAGACTTTTATAGACATTTAAAAAGAGAGCCAGCAAAATAGCCTTTGTTGATTCTGTGACTAATATTAATTACATTGCTTTTAAAATATATTATCTAAGCTTGTTTTCCTACAAAAATCTTCAATTACTTGCTAATAAAAGCAAATATAAATTTTAAAATATACCAACAGATCTATGACAACAAACACATTAACCTAAATTACCTGGGATTCTTATTTTGCTTTTTAAGTGTTCTGTAATTTTAATGTGATTTGAAGTATACAAGTATTCTGAAATGTCACAGAATATAAAATGCATAAGACAGCAACTTAGTCTGTAAATTTTCTTCAGAGGCTTATTAATTTTGTCCAATGTGGATAAAGAATGAAACAGTATAGTTAATGTTAAATCACTGTATCTGTTAGACACTATATTCCTTAAGGGTTTTGATTCAGTTATATAAAAGCAACAATCCAGGCAGAAAATTGGCAAATGGGCCTGAAACTCATATTTTCTCCAGTGAAATCATCTTATAATCATTTGTAAGAATTGAACATTTCTGCAAATACATAGACTGCACAGGACAAAATTTACAATTATATAAACACACATCATCCAGGATTTAAGTGATAAAATAAGGATACAATTTATGCATAAAATAGTAATATATAATTTTAAAAGTTCATAAACTTATAAAAGTAGCAATGACATGCATGACCAATGCTAAGACCTTAAACATAATTTTAGAAAATCACGTGGAATGCCATTTTATATGTATATGTATAAAGCACATTTTTGAGTGAAATCAGCTGTTAGGTTGAATCTTTGTGGGGCGATTTAAATCATCATAATATGATGAATGCTCATATTAGAATCCTGTTTTCTAGCTTTTGCACTACACATCATTCCATCCCATAATTCATTCCAAGGCTGAGGAATTCAATTGCTTTGGTCTAGAAATCACTAGCACTCTTTGCTTTTCTTTTCAAAGAAAGGAATCTTTACAATCACAGCATCTACTTAAAAATGGAATGAGATCCATATAACTTTTTACATTTATGAGATCTTACTATGAAATCTAGGACTATATGGATATAGAGAGGGCTTTCCTGGGTAGTAACTCCTGCTCTGATTAATGCCATCCTTACATATTTTAGGCCAGACTTTTTTAGATAGGGAAGAACTTCTTATGTTTAGGAGAGGGTAAAATGCTTTTTTACAGCATTTTGTTGAAAGTCCATCCTGGAGAGCAGTGGAAATTAAGCTGGAGAGGAAGATACAAGGTATTCAGAAAATAAGTGACTCTAACTCTCCCAGAAAATTTACAGTTGAAGCAATAAGAATTAGGAAATTAATGAAACCCTCCTAACCTCTAACTATGTTTCTCTCTTCAGGTTTTGTGAACTCAAATCATTCTTATACCCCTAAGTGGATATTGCTAATGAGCTTTATGGTTAGCCAACAAAATTTTCCTAATATAAGTGATCCTTTGAAATGAAACATAAATGATTGACATGTATCTGTAAACTAGATGCCACAGTGGAGATGAGCCATATTGAATATGTTAGCGTGAACACAAAGATACAGAATTATCTTTTAAAAACAATAACATTCATAAATGATCATTTCTATCTTTTTAAATTGATACTATATGCCGTGTAGCTCAGCTTTTGGATTGTTTTTTGGTGAAAGAAACCTTAATTTATTCTTTTTATTTCCTTTATTCCATAGTTAGTGCCAATAATCTACATTTCATATTTTAAAATATAATGACTGAATTAATAAATATCTCAAAAATTATTTGGTGTCATGGTCCGTGCCTTTTCACTGTAATCTCTCGATTTTTTTTTTCTGACTCAACTTTTTACTAGTTTCTGAAAAAAGCCTAGAGTTCATCATTTTTACCATGTCTAAGTCCCAACTTTACTCACCTCTCAAAAATCTAACGCAAAAGTCTCCAAAAGTATCTTTGTCTTGATTTTTTTTCTAAAACATAAACACCATTATGTTACTCCCTACAAAAAAAATACGTTTGACGACTTACCATTTCTTCTAAGATGAAGTCTGAATATCCCCAGTACAGCATGTAAGTCCCTTTAGAATCTTCTCTCAACAATTTTATATTTGATTTTTAATCATTCCATTACATGAACCCTTTGATCCAATCACAGTGAATGGCTTCAATCATGCCAGAACATGCTATGTTATTATGAAAAACAGTATAACATGTGGTTAAGAGCCCAGACTTTGAAGTCAGATTGCCTGGAGCCACACATATGTATACTTACAACAGTAGCCAGCATAAAGTTGGTATATTACAGCAATATGACAGCTCCTCCTATGACAATCACTCTCTTCTCCCTGTGTCTGATTAACCTACCTTCCTTCTACTTTAGGGAATGCCTGTTTCCTCTGTAAGACTTGGCTTAAATGTAACCTCATCTAACATAGTACCTCCAGCCTTCCCAGTCATTATCCCATAAGAATCACTGCATCTTTATTATTATAACATTTTATCAGCTAGGAGCATTTATGGTCTGTTTACATTTTTTCTCTAACAGTACCAAATTTGATTTATTAGACTGTGGAGGCCAATTTGTTTTTTTAGTAACCCTAGTATCTAGCAAATTTCCTGACATGTAAGAAAATTTCCAATAAATGTTTGTTGAACTAAGGTAAAATAATGAAAAAATTAAATCACATTGCTTAAAATGCAACATTGGACAAAAACAAAAACCTCAGCTCCAATATGTATTTAACATACAGTTTTATATTCTGAATACACTTATTAGATTTTTCTGAGAGTATTATAAAATATAAATTATATTAATATATTTAGTAAGTCTGTTTCCTTCATAATTTTAAGCTCTCTTTATAGTTTCTTCTAAAAATAGCCCTATAAAAACCTGTTTAACTTTACATTTAAACTTCCATGGGAACCAAATGTCTTATCTGTGTGGATTTCGGTTATAATTCCTTTGAGAAACAATAAGACTTCTATGAATATGAATATATGACTTAGACCCAGTCATATTCAGTAACAGTCCACTGTCCTACTTGAGATCTGATTTTTCTAGGATACATAAGCTCAATACCCACTATCTTGCTTCTCTTATTCCAAATTGTTTCCTTCTCCTTCCTGTCTGTTCCACCATTCATTTTGGGGTTACCTCTATGATTCTAACAGAATTTCTAAAATTTTAATTAAAATTTTTTCATTGGTGAGAATGTGGAGAAAGGGGAACTCTCTTGCACTGTTAGTAGGAAGGCAAACTGATGCAGTCACTCTGGAAAACAGTGTGGAAATTCCTTAAAAAGTTAAAAACGTAACTACCCTGTGATCCAGCAATAGCACTACAAGGTATTTACCCAAAGAATACAAAAATACTAATTCAAGGGTGTACATGCACTCCAATGTTATAGCAGCATTATCTACAGTAGCCAGATTTTGGAAACAGCTCAAGTGTCCATCAATTGATGAACAGATAAAGTGTGTGTGTGTCTGCATAATGAATATTAGCCATAAAAAAAAAACATGAAATCTTGATGTATGCAACAACGTGGATGGAGTTTGACAGTATCACAGTAAGCAAAATAAATGAGTCAGAGAAAGACAAATACATATGATTTCACTCTTGTGGAATTTAAGAAACAAAACAAATGAGCAAAAGGATGATTTTTATTTTTTTTTCTTGCCTAATTGCTCTGGCTAGAAATTTTAATACTATATTGAATAAACATGGTGAGAGTGGGCATTTCTGTCTTATCTTTGACCTTAAAGGAAAGGTTTTCAGCTTTTCATCACTGAGTATGATGTTAACTGTTACCTTGTCATATATAGTCTTTATTTTGTTGAGGTATATTCACTCTATACCCACTTTGTTGAGAGTTTTAATCATTAATGGATGTTGAATGTTGTCAAATTCTTTTTCTGTATCTATTGAGATGATTGTACAGTTTTCATTCCTCATTTTGTTAATGTGCTGTATTATACTGACTGATTTGTAGATGTTGAACTATCTTTGCATCCCTGGAATAAATCTCACTTGATCATGATGTATAATCCTTTTAATGTGAATTTGGTTTGCTAATATTTTTTGAGGATGTTTGCAACTATATTTATTAGGGATATTGCCCTATAATATTTTTTTTTTTTGTGGTATGTTTGTCTGGCTTTGGTATCAGGGTAACACCAGCCTCATAAAGTGAATTTGGAGTGTGCCCTCTTCTGTCTTTTGGAGGAGTTTGAGAAGGATTGGTATTAATTCTTCAAATGTTTGGTGGACCTCATCAGTGAAGCCACTTAGACTTTTGTTTTTAGGGAGTTTTAAAATTACTGATTCAATCTCCCTACTAGTAACTGGTCTGTTCAGATTTCCTACTTCTTTAGTCTTTACAGTTGTGTTTTTAGGAATTTGTCCATTTCTTCTAGGTTGCTCAATTTGTTGGCACATTATTTGTAGTAGTCTTTTATGACTGCATATCTGTTGTAACAGTTGTAAGGTCTCCTCTGTTATCTCTGATTTCATTTTTTTCTTTTTCTTTTTCTTTTTCTTTTCTTTTTCTTGCTGAATCTAAGTAATGGTTTGTCAATTTTGTTTACCTTTTATAAGGAATCAACTCCTAGCTTCACTGATCATTTCTATAGTCCTTTTAGCATTTGTTTCTGCTCTAATCCTTGTTATTCCCTTCCTTCTACCAACTTCAGATTTGATTTCTTCCTTTTTCCAGTTCCTTAAGGTATAAAGTTAGGTTATTTGAGATTTTTTTTTATTTTTTTGAAAGAGGCATTTATTGCTTTGAACTTCCTCTTAGAACTGATGTTGCTGACCCCCCCCCCATAAATTTTGATATGTTACCTTTTCTTGTTTTTTAATGTTACCTTTTCATTTTGCTTTGTCTCATAGTATATTTTTAATTTCTCTTTTAATTTCTTCTTTGATCCACTGGTTATTCAGTAGCATGTTGTTTAATCTCCACATATTAAACTTGAAATTTTCAAGTTTTCTTCATACCACTGTAGTTGGAAAAGATGCTTGATAGAATTTCAATCCTCTTAAATTTGTTAAGACTTGTGTGTGTCCTAACATATTATCTATCTTGCTATCTTGGAAAATGTTCCATGTGCACTTGAGAGAATGTGTACTCTGTAAATGTCTGTTAAGTCCATCTGGTCTAACATGGTGTTTAAGGCTGATGTTTCCTTATTGGTTTTCTGTCTAAATGACCTTCCCATTATATAAGTGGGGTATTAAAGCTCCCTATTATTATTGCATTGCTGTTTATTTCTACCAGCAGGTGTGTTAATATTTTACTTATATGTTTAGTTTGTCTTATGTTGGATGTCTAAATATTTGCAAATGTTACATCTTCTTGTTGTATTGACTTCTTTATTATTATGTAACAACCTTCTTTGTCTCTAATTACAGTCTTCATTTTATTTTTTTATTTATTTATTTTTTTAGTCTTCATTTTAAAGTCTATTTTGTCTGATATAAGTATAGTTATTGCAGTTTTATTTTGGTTCCTGTTTGCATAGAATATCTTTTTCCATCCCTTCACTTTCTATCTGTATGTGCCCTTACATATAAAGTGTGTCTCTCAAAGGCCTCCTATAGATGGGTTTTACTTTTTGTTTTCGTTTTGTTTTTATCTATTCAGGCACTCTATGTCTTTCAATTATTGAATTTATTCCATTCTCATTTCAAGTAATTATTGATAAGTATGCCTTCACTGCTCTTTCGTTAATTGTCCACTGGTTGTTTTTGCAGTACCTCTCCGTTCCTTTCTTCTCCTGTTCTGACTCCTTTTTTGTGGTTTGATGACTTTCTCTGATGGTATATTTATTTTCCCTTATCTTTTTCTTTAGTATATTTACTATAGGTTTTTACTTCGTGGTTATCATGAGGCTTACCTATAACAAATTATATGTAACAGTCTACTTTAAGTTAATAGCAGCTAAGTTTGATCTCATTCCAAAGCTCAACATTTTTACCCTCCACCACTCCATGTTTTGTGTTTCTGAGGGCACATGTTATATCTTTTTCCTATTTCCCAAAAATAATGGAGTTTTGTACAAAACAATATTTTCTCACTGTTATGGTCATTTAAAAAAAACTTAGTCATACACCCTTTATTGAGATATTTATATTAAATAAATAGGATTATAAAATATACTGCTGAATTGAAAGAAATGTTCTAAAACCATAGAAAACAAAGTATTTTTAGACAGTATTCTAATATCAATCAGCAATATGTACTAATAGACTGATTTGAAATCACGAGCACTTTTTGTGATACTCCGATAATCTTCACTTAAATAAAATCTTGCAATACATATGAAGCACATAAATAGCAGAACTGCAAAAGAGTTTTCCAAATCAGAGTAGAACTTCCATTCGCAAAGAGCCATCTCAAATATTTTAGGTCATTTAAGTTACAGTGTTGTCTTACCAAAACAAAACAAAACAAAATGAAAATCTTATATATCCATGTTTTTAAACTTCTGGAACATCAGTGAGAATTCCCACATCTATGACTTATTAAACAAAGAACACTGAATTTCAATCAAGAATCCCTGCCCTACATTGATTTTTCATTGTCTGGGGCAATATAAGTGAGTTTAAGTATTCATTTATTCAGCAACAGGCAACACACAACGTTTATGTGAAACAGCAAACATGGCATTAGGCCCTTACATAAATTTATTTAAGGCCTGGACTGACTTTTAAGAATTTATAGCTTGAAAAAAGAAAGAAAAAAAAGAAAGAAAAAGAAAGAAAGAAAGAAAGAAAGAAAGAAAGAAAGAAAGAAAGAAAGAGAAAAGAAAAGAGAAAAGAAAAGAAAAGAAAGAGAAGAAAGAAAGAAAGAAAGAAAGAAAGAAAGAAAGAAAGAAAGAAAGAAAGAAAGAAAGAAAGAAAGAAAAAGAAAGAAGAGGAAAAGGAAAAGGAAGAAAAAAAAGAAAGAACTCACAGCCTTTGTGGAAACAATTTTAAATATCAGTGTGATTAGGGCTATGATTAGTGTTATAATCAAAGTTGTATACTATTTAAGTACCATTGGCCAGAAAGTAAATAACTTCTGGAAAAACTGAAAAGGCGGACTACTAAGGAGTGTACATCTGGAGAGAGAAGAAAAAACTGCATGGGAGCTTAGGAGGAATCAGTTCAGGATTCTTTAAGCTATCAAAAGATATTTGTGTTTACTTCTATTTACTGGGACCATGTTTTCTAGAAGTTAATCAAATAATTTTATCTATACCAATTAATTAATTGAGAAGACACCACTCTTTTATCATTTGCTCTTTTACGAAAGCAGTACCTTGGCAACAAGGAAAAACTTTAATAATGGGTCATTTAGACTCTAATGTGAGCTAATTCTAGAGCATGGAGCCATGTCTATACTCTTGTAGTATATAAAATGTAGTACATAAAATAGCATTTCTGAGCAGTAAGTATAGGATAGCACTTGAAATCTTATTACAAAATACAAAAAACAAAAATAAAAATAAAATAAAAAAATAAAAGAAATCTAAATTAAGCAAAAGCTCTGTATCCTGTGTTTTTATTCATAAAGAATATACATTTTATTGAAAATAACTTTTTAAAGTCTATCTAAAGAAATTATACTACGGTGACTACAATTTCAGGTAATAGTTATGTTATTAGTTATACTGTAGCACAAAATCTAGTAAACACAGATTCATGAGATGTGTTCAGTGTAATACAAATATATGGTAAGAGAGAGAGAAGAGATTTTAAAAGGGGAGAAAGGTACTAAGAGATGTAGAGGCTATAAGAAACAGGCCCACAAATAAAAATCACCAGATTAAATAAGCATACATGTTGATACACTTTGTGAATTCAGATGTTTTAATAATTGCCTTCAATAATTATTAATGAATGAATTATTAATTTTCTCTTTAGACTAAAAACATCATTGCATGTTTGCTATATAGCATTCTTTCACATAGAAAGCTAAAATCTTTTACATTAAAAATACCTCTTTTTATGATTTTATTTTATTTATTTATTCATGAGAGACTCAGAAAGAGAGGCAGGGACATAGGCAGAGGGAGAAGTAGGCTCCCTGCAGTGAGCCTGATGCAGGACTTGAGCCGAGGACCCCAGGATCACACTCTGAGCTGAAAGTAGATGCTTAGCTACTGAACCATCCAGGTGCCCCCAAAAATACTTCTTTAAAGTTTTAGTATTTGATCTTATTATAACTAGTGCTTGGTTTGTTAGAACATTTCCAGATCACAAATTGCAACATTCAGATGCATGAATGGATATAATGTACAGAGAAAATATTGTCAATTATTTTGCAACGAGACTTATATAATAAAATGTTATGCGAATCAATGTAAGAGTTTGCGTGGAAGTCTATGCAACTGTCAGCTAAAAAAAATGGTCAGAGACCTTTCAATCTCTCTTTAGAACACTAATTGTTCTGAAAATCTGAGCCTTTGTTCACATGTTCAGAGTTCAGAATACAAAAATCCCTTGACCCTGCAGAAAAAAACAGATTCTCAAATAATCAGAGTTTTGTTTGTTCATTTTTTTCTGTTCTTACTTGGTGAAAATGAATTAAGAGTAATGTATCTGTTAGACAGTCGGTCAACATATTTAAAGGTCAATGTGTTATGATAATTGTCCAACAAAACTAAACAATTATCCAAACCCAGTTAGAAATAATTGCTGTGTATTTATTTTCTATAGTTTTCCTGTTACAAATTTACTTTTCTTGTTGGTGATACAATTTTTATCATGAATGTGTCGATTCATTAGATTTTTATTTACTTTTCTGATAAACTTCATAGGATGAATAGAAACTAGATCCACTTTGGTCATTTGACCTACAGGGAAGAAAATATTTCCTGATTAGGTAACAAGACAAAGATACAGTTTTTTAAGGATGAATTCAAACACATCACTCTTTTTTGTAGCTGTGCTTTGAAATAAGTCTGTCATCAGGTGAAATCTTAATTGATTTTGATCTTGATCTTAGGGCCCTGAGATCATGACCTGAGCTGAAATCAAGATTCTGACGTTCAACAGATTGAGCAACCCAGACACTCTGATGTAATACATTTTACATGACTGATAAAGGTAACATTTCTCCCAACAAATCAGGTAAAATTTTGGATTTGACCATATAGTATTTCTCTCTCTCTACTCTTAACACCTTCTATCCATATAATCCCTTCTGGGACCATCCTTTCCACACTAGAGTGATGCCTTAGGGCAGATACATCCTTTCCTTTTGAGTAAAATTTGACCTTGTACTACCTGCTACTTATATGTCCTTCTATATAGTAGCATAGAGAATCCTCTTCAGCAGTTTAACCATCCTCTATTGTGTGCATGAGACTTTTTTTTACCAGAAGTCAAAGAAGTTGAGCTATTTCCCTCTGATCACAGAATTATGTAACATATTACACTATATGAAAACACAAATCACTTCTTTTACTGCCAAATATTATTTCCATTAACCACAATGTGTCAAATTGCCAAAAGTAATGTTTTGCACAGATAATTTTCAAAGATCACACAACATGTACACTATATTTCCAATGAAACGACCTCTCTTTAAATTATACCATGCACTGTCATGCTTAAAATACAAATGAAAATGTAAAATAAATAAAATGTATTTAATATAAGAAGCATGCAGGTCACGTCTTTTCCAATGCAGACATATCTGCATTTCTTTGGTTGTTGGCTATTAATATTTCATTAATTTTCAAGCTATTGCAATTTCCCCTTGAGATATCATTAATAAAATACTATCCAAATCAGCAAGATTATAGTCAAAGTAGCCAAACTACAGGACCCATTTAATTGCCTAGAAATTTTAAGAGTGCTGAGCACTTGCTTTAATTTAAAGAACTGAATAATCTGATGCTTTGATGATTACAAAGAGTCTTTAAGCTCTCTCTGTTTTGTTGGTAATTTTAATTATTTCTCATACTTTTCCGACTTAGACTTAGATGCATTCCTTTAGTTGCCCTTTCAGAATAATAATGAGCAAATTTTGGGAAAAAAACCCAAATGAGTACAGAAATACTTTTGAAATAAATTTAAGAATGAAAAAAAAAATACAAGCACTTAACATTCACAGTATTGGCCTTTCTCGTCTCATATTCCCCAGTGACACATAAAATTTTTGATCAAGGAATGTAGTCAACAAATTAACAGCATTAAATTCTGCCAAAATATTAAAATTTCCTGCTCAGATCCTCTGCCCCTTTTAAGAACCCCAAGTTTGCTGATTCTAAGTAATTCCTTGCATACACAAGGAGACATTTTGAATTTAGGTGTTAAAGCAATTCTTAAATTGTCTCTAATCCTATCTCACATTTGGCCATGCTCCTGAATCACAGATTCATTTAAAGAATGGCAAGGCAGAGAAGGAAAATAAAGCAAAATTTTCCCATTTTTCCCCATATGTGTATACATACTGGAACCCTGCTTGTTTGGATACTCTATCAGATTACATAGAGAAATTAAATTTAATTATTTCTTGTTCATAAATATTTTTCCCTTATCAACATGCTGCTTTTTTCTGGATAAATTTTAAAGTCACCATGCTCAGCAAAAGAAACTGGTCACACAAGTGTGCATATTGAGATTACACTTATATGAAAGTCAAAACAGAAAAAACGTGTCTATGTTGATAGAATTTAAATAAATAGTGGATACTACACAGGCAGGTACTGACTGGAAAGAGCCTTAAGGGAACGTTCTGGAGGTAAAATAAGCACTTTGTGTGTGTGTGTGTGTGTGTGTGTGTGTGTGTATGGGGGGAATGGAGAGTTTTATACTTAAGATTGGTATACTTTTGTATATGAAATTTATAACTCATTTTTAAAATTAAAATTTAAATGTCAAATTTTAAATGATTTTATTTATTTATTTATTTATTTATTTGAGAGAGAGAGAGAGAGAGAGAGAGAAAGAGAGTATGAGCAAGAGAGGAGCAGAGGAAGAGGGACAAGCAGACTTCCCGCCAAGTGGGCAGGCCAACGTGAGGGGCTGGATTCCAGGACCCTGGGATCATGACCTGAGCGAAGCCAGACCCTTAATCAACTGAGACACCCAGACATCCCTAGAACTCAGTTTTTTAAAAATGTTATAAAGCCATGAATAAATATTGGATAAAGTTCAAGTGAAAGAGACATTTCAATAAACCTTTGCATCCATTTCCTTCTTTCTGTTTCTACTTTCCAATTCCAATTCCATTTATTTCACACCTTAACCATTGAAAAGCCTACTAAGGCGAAGGCTCATACTTTATTCTTGATTTTTACATTTGTTAACCTCTCTTACTGATGGCATGATGGCTGGAGCTCAAGCAGCCTTATTGGACTGACGGAATTTATGTGCTGAAGATGAAGGAGTAACTAGATAGAACTGTAGGATCATAATGCTCACAGAACCATATCAGCTCTAAAATAACTATCTCCAGATTTCTTTTACTTAAGAGAAATACAGTTTTATCTTATTTAAGCCACAGATCCTTTATGTGCCTTTTTTTTTTTTTTTTTTTTTTTTGGTCACTGGCAGCTGAGCCTAATATAAACTATTATACTTTATATATACAGTTTTTTTTTTAAAGATTTTATTTATTTGAGATAGAGAGCATGAGAGAGAGAAAGAGCACAAGCAGGGGGAAGGGCAGAGGGAGAAGCAGGCTCCCCGCTGAACTGGGAGGCTGATGCAGAACTCGATCCCAGGACACTGGGGGACCCTGAGTAAATGACCTGAGCTAGAGGCAGACGCTTAACCAAACTAGGCACCCAGGAGCCCCTATATACTTTTTTTCTATCAACTCTTTCTCACTGTAATTCAAAAGTCAAGCATATCATTGAAGTTTTTTAAACACTATATCAGATCATGTTCCCTCACCCATTAGAATTCCTTCTCATTTCAGGGATATGGCTATTATTGAAGGCATAATAATATTTTGTCATTAAGCTATCATATCACAAAAGAGAATGCAAAACCTGATTATGCATTGTTAAAGGAAATGTCAATTTGTATAGGAAAATGAAAACCTGAAGATCTGCTAAAAAAATAAATACTCCTTATTTTGGGGTCATGAAATAATGGATAATATTTATATTTGTATTTTCTGAGTTTATTAAATTTACTACAATAAGAATACATCATTGCATTAGTTTAAATAAATGACTTTTTCAAAAACAAAACTAAAACCTTCTGTGGTTTCATAAAATTCAAACTTCTCTTCAAATTTAAACCTACAGACAGTTCCAATGGTGAGAGCAACAAATCAAAATTTGCTACTTACATTCTAACCATTCCTCACTGCTCTGGGGACCTTAACCAATAAACTAAGGAAAGGAAATATATAATTAACTATCTTTCCAAATTTTATGTTATAATTTATCAGTTGTGAATAATATGTTGAAATCACAGAAAACATTGAAAGTATAATAGTATTGAAAAACTAATAAAATGTAATTGCTTTCACATGGGGGTAGAATTCACAAAAGATATACAAAAATTAAAAGTTCTTATATCAGATCAAAAATCTTATTTCAAAAACTCCATAAACAATAAATGTGAAGACACACAGTTTTGGGGGAGAATATCAAGTAGGCAGAGAAAAAGGAAATCAGCTAATAAACAGTGTTGAGAAAATTTATTTCGTATGGATGTATCCTTCCATCATAAAAAACAACAAAGATAACGTAAATACTTAAATAATAAAAACAAAAACAGTATTAAAAGAAAGTAGAGGAAAATAATTCTGTAACTTTTGAATTGGGACATCCTTTATTTTACCAATAATAAGAAGAAAACTAACATTCATTAAGTGCTTAATTATAATAGGGGCTCTTCTAAGTGATATTGCACCTGTTGACTTCTGTGCACCCCCTCAACCTCTCTGAGAAAGGAACTAATATATGAGAAGTACAGACCTAGGGCACAGACGGATTGAGTCATGGTGAATTCTGGAGCTGATATCTTAACCCAGCTATGTGGTTCAAGATTCTGTTCTCTTAGTTATATTTTTTACCATCAGTCGCTACATATGGAATGATTGAGAGAAATACCTACTCAACACGTAATACATTTCTGTATGGAAAAAAGATAAAAAAAAGTTAAATTCCACCAAGAAAAATATTTTCAACATATATAATAGCAGACCAATATTCTTAAGGAGCTTTCATAATTCAGTAGGAAAATAAATAAATACCCTATAGAATAAGTAAAAGACATAAACAAGCAGTTCTTAATAATGAATGATAAATACAATGCTTAACTTGACTGATTCTCAATACTCACAAAATTAAGCATGTTGAGATAGGCTATTTTTCATCTACTACATTGGTATTGAAGTGGCTGTTATTGCCATTTTGGCCAGGGTGTGGCAACACAGGCACTCTGATGTACTATGTTAGAAGAAGAAATTTATAAAACTCTTTGAAGGGCAATATACAATAGGTACCTGTATAAATTCTTTGTAGTGGGACCACCCTTTTAAGACTTTGGCCTAATTTAATAAAAGGAAAAATATAATTGACAACTGTACTTTGCAGTAATCATATTTGTAAAAGTGAAAAATTAGAAATTAGTTAAGTGTATATCTATTAGGGATTGTTTATTTATTTTTTAAAATATTTTATTTATTTATTCATGAGAGAGACAGAAAGAGGCAGAGACACAGGCAGAGGGAGAAGCAGGCTCCATGCAGGGAGCCCGATGCGGGACTCGATCCCGGGACACTAGGATCACAACCTGGGCCAAAGGCAGGTGCCAAACCACTGAGCTACCCAGGGATCCCTATTAGGGATTGTTTAATCAAAATATAGCACATTAAAAAAATATATATAGCACATTTCCACAATGGTATATCAATCATATAAGAGGAGAACATATAAACTTATAATACTAATATGTGAAGACATCTATGGTATACTAATAAAAAAATGGTTACACAGTACTATGGATTAAGTAGTTCTATTTAATACACATGGTTATATGTTTGCTTTTTATTTTATTTATTTATTTATTTATTTATTTATTTATTTATTTATTTATTTATTTATTTGAGAGAGAGAGCATGATATGGGGGAGAGGGCGCAGGGAAAGAGTTGGGGGAGAAGCAAGCTCTCTGCTGAGCTGGGAGCTCAACTGATCCCATAACTCCAGGATCATGATCTGAGCTGAAGGCAGACACCTAACTGACTGAGTCAGGTGCTCCAATATATGTTTGCTTTTTAAAAGTCAGGACGACTTTATAAGAAAGTCTTATCATTGATTATCTTTGAGTGGGTAGGATGGCAGAAGTTCGAGATTAGAATGGAAAGAAATATTATGAAGAGCTATCTTTCTACTTACTTATGACCATACTCTTTTTACTTTTATAAAAGCATAATTACTGATATGCTTTATTTAAAAAAACAAATATTTCATCTTAAAAAAATAAAAATCTGCCTTCCATAATACTTTCTTCCTTCCTTCCTTCTGTCATTCATTACACTCAGCAGCTAAATTTGATTTTTAACAGAGGTCCACCAGAATTCTTATATTTCTGGATCAAGACTTCATTCTCATATTCAAGGCAGTGCTTGCTTTCTTCTCTTCCTAGAATGTCCCTCTTTCTAGTCCTGCCTATGGAAAATCATGTAAATCTAGATATTTCTCAAAATGCTACTTAAATCTTGAAACTTACTTTTTCTCTTCTGTTTTTCCATTCAAAAAAGGAAAAAAAAAAAGAACGATTAGAGACCTTATCACAGTATGGTATGCATTATACTAATCTATATACATGCCTGTTTTCTCTAGAAGGCTATAGGCTGCTCAGTAGCAGAACTTTATATATCGTCTTTTCCTTCTACCATGTGTAGTTCTCAAGTGTTTGCATAGCAGACGCACAAAAAAGTTTCAGTCATTGCGTGATTGACTATAAAGACATAACTCAATTGATAAATAAAATGGTAATGGATGTGACTGTTCTGTCAATTACTGAAACAGGCAATTTATCTGTTTGCCCTCCTTTCTTTGAGAAACTGGTTATGAAAATTACTTACATAAAAATGAAAGGCACAGCAATGCTGTTAATATTTCAACAAATTTAAGATAAACAATGCCCTGTGGAGTTGTATTCAGTGTTAATGTAGTTGTATAACTGTCTTTGTTAAAAGTGTATCATTACTAAAATTCTCGTCAAGCTAACAAGGTGGAGAATCTGAAGTTCTTAAAACTATTGAACCTAGCCACCTGATTCCAGGTCAGAGCTTATAACTGCTACATTCAAGGATCAACTGTAACCACTAAAGAGATCGGTGGATCCTTGGGTGGCTCAGTGGTTTAGCACCTACGTTCAGCCCAGGGCGTGGTCCTGGGGACCAGGGATCGAGTCTCGCGTCGGGCTCCCTGCATGGAGACTGTGTCTTTGCCTCAATTTCTCTCAATCTCTCTCTCTCTCTCTGTATCCCTCATAAATAAATAAATAAATAAATAAATAAATAAATAAATAAATAAATAAATCTTTAAAAAAAGAGAGACTGACAGAAAACTGAATCAACATTTAGCTGATCCTTATGCAACTTATCTTCACATCAACTTGCACCACATCAATTACCTAATACCTTATTTCTGTATTGGGTTGTGATACCTGATGATCATTCTTTTGCCCTGTGTCCCAGCCAAAAAAATATATATACTATTCTTTTAAAAGTTGGAAGATTTTCTTGTGCCTTCTATACATTATAGAAAATCTCAATATGCTATCACTTAACAAGTGACAATACAGCCTATTTACAGCCTATTTAATCCTATTGATGAGGGACTCACTCCCTGGTAAGGTCTCTAATTCAAATTTTATATAGCATTAAATGGAGGAAATTAGATCAGAATTGAAACTAAAATATATCTTCTTACAGTTTGTACCTATTGGCTCTAAATTCTGCCTTCTGAAATAACAAAATATAAGCATGAATGCTTTTCACTATTAGAGTTTCATCTATTACAAGTTTCTCAGTTCCCTTTCACTCTATTTCCTTTTTTCCCTTTTTTTTTTTTTTTTTAATGAAGTGCTTGCTTCCAGGACCACCTTACTCTGGATACCCGATCCCTGTAACCTTCCTATTTATCTATTCAACTCACATATTCTTCCTATTTTAGGTTATTTCCTAGAAGTTAAGCCAGTGTTACTGTTTCCCTTCTTAACCAATTCCCTTCTTTCTCTCTAGTTTTAATATTGTAATAGCTACCTTGCACTCTGAAACTTGCCATGCCTAGTTGTCTCTCCAATATCTAGTACTCCTTCCTACATCCTGAAACCCTGACTATGAAAGTATGCTCTCAGCATCTATTGCCTACTGTGCTCTATCATCATAAATGAACTGTCTACTTTTGGCTCTTGTCCAATCTAAGTTTCTGACCTCTAAATCCAGATTATAAACCCAGAACCTTCTTCCAAAAGGATGATCTTGCCCAGGGGGAACCCCCAGATATTAATAATGTCTAACCAAAACCATCTAAGTGTGTCCATTTTCAAGATGCCGATAAAATTTGTAGGACTTCACTGTCCTTCTGCCGGTAACACCTATTTGTCCAGAGCATGAAGTTTTCCTATATTCTATCTGTCCCATTTCATCAACCCAGTTTTTCAATCACCAGTTAATATCTACAGATATTATGGTGAAGACTGTAATTCCCCAATTAGATTAAGCTGAACAAATTAAACATAACACGACATCTCTCTCTCTCTCTCTCTCTCTCTCTCTCTTTCCTGCTATGTAGGACAAACGCTAAAAGAAATTAAACAAAAGCATAATAAAATTAGAGTAGCAGTAATAGTGCTACTTTATTTCACTTTTCTTGAAAAATTTTTAAAAATATTTATTTATTTATTTATTTGGACAAAATAAATAAGGGAAACAGATTAATTTTATCAATATCAATTCAGGCAATGGATTGAATATATAATTTTAAAAATGTATTGAATTCTCCTTAATCTTTTAAAAAATGATTATTGTATTATAGCTTTTTTACTGAAAAGACATTGAAAATTAAAACTCTTTCAAAGGTAATGAGGCCTAAAACATCTCTTCAATTTCAATCTGGCCATAATCTTCCAAGGAAGGCCTAACTACAAATTATAATTTGTTATGACAAATAAAAGAAAAATGAAACTCATGTATTATACCAGAGAGAGGCCAAAGGTTAACATCTCCCCTTCCAGGCCTGAAAGGAAGCCAATAAATGAATCTCTGAACCTTTCATCAGAAAAGCTGGATCTTTAGTTTGAGTGAATAATATCTATTCTGAAATTGAACCTATTAAAGAAAACAGATAGAACAAAGAATAATGGAAGATCTGTAGAGACAATAAAGAAACTACTGCTCTGATGTTTTTTTAAGTCTAGAGTGAGTTTCACCAGATTAAGAATCATCAAAAATGGTTTTTAATGAAATGTCTTTAAGTTTCATGTCAGTACTCTAATATTGAAATTTATTTTTCAGTATTGTAGAGAAAGGTAACTTACAGAGAACAAATTATGTGCCAGTTAGAAGAATCTTATGATGGGAGAATTAAATCTGATTAAGGCATTTTCCATAAATTGAATATTTTTTTCTAATTCAAATTATATAAAGCATAGAAGACAAACTGGTGAAAACATGTATTTACTTTTATTGCAAAGACCAATGAATTCTTCTTTAGATTATGTCTTATGAAGCATTTGCTCTTTCTGTTGCTTCATTCTGAAACTCACTCCTGGAAGGTATCTGTATGTCTTCTCCCTTGCTTTTTCTGATGTTAATTCAAATACACTCTTTTTATCAGACTTCACTTTTCCATACTATCTAAAATTATGAGTCCCACCCAACCAGTTACTATATTTTCCCTGACATTTTTCTTAGCCTTTATATCTCTCTTTGCCCTAAAAATATTCCATGAGAACAGGATTTTTTTTTTCACTTTCCTTAAACCACTCTATTCCCAACAACAAAAATAATGCATAGCACATGGAAGACAATCAATAGGAATTTGTTGACATAAAAATGAATGAGAAAAGAAACCTAGAAAATAATCATATGTTAAGCTAACTAGAACTTCAAGAAGTTCTGAGTAAACATGAACTCACTTATTTTTTTAATGAGTATGAAGGTTCTTCAAAAAAATAAAAAATAGAATTACTATATGATGCAGCAATTCCACTTCTGGCTACTTATCCAAAGAAAATAAAAACATTGATTCAAAAAGATATATGCATCTGTATGTGTGTTCATATTCATAAGTTCAATGAGATAGATATTGGTCATTACTACATTACCACATGCTACCACGTCTTTACTACACACAATTCCATTTTTATTCTCTTTCATTTATGAGGTAAGATTCACTAAATTAATCTCACAAACCACTGGTGAGCTGTGATACACAATTTGAAGAAAAACAAATCTGCTAAAGGGGTTTAAATCTTTTGCCATGACTGAGTTATAGCCCAGGGTAATGATAGCCGTATTTAATGAAACTGAACTTCTGTTGGCGATTCTGCAGCAGTCACAGAAAATTGGAGTTATCTTGTTATAGTAGGAGTGAGTAAATGCTACTTCAATTTTCAAAAAGGATGCGGAGAAGTCATATTTCATAAACTATATCACTGAGTAATAGACTAAGATGGATAATTTAAAGAATCATTTGAGAACACAGAGAAAAAGAAATAGTAATTACTAGTGTCCAACATAATTTCTGTAAAAATTGATCAAATCAGACTAACCTCAATTGCCTAGTTGCTAAACTAGCATATCAAAGATATTCAGTACAAATTTGGGGATCCCTGGGTGGCTCAGCAGTCTAGCGCTTGCCTTCAGCCCAGGGCATGATCCTGGAGTCCTGGGATCGAGTCCCACATCAGGCTCCCTGCATGGAGCCTGCTTCTCTCTCTGCCTGTGTCTCTGCCTCTCTCTCTCTCTCTCTCTCTCTCTCTCCCTCTCTCTCACTCTCATGAATAAAATCTTTTAAAACAAAACAAAACAAAACAAAACAAAACACCCAAAGATATTCAGTACAATTTTGAAAGGTATAAGAAAATAAAGGATCCGTTCATTTCAATGATAGAGATAACCAGGTATGGCCACTAATCCTGTTTTCTTTATTACAGGATAAACAATCAGATTATATTTCCCAGCCTTCCTTGGAGTTAGTTGAGACCATGTGACTAAGTTCTGACCAAATGACTGTGACTGGAAGTAATATACACTGTTCTCAGACTGACTTTATCATGTAACCCATATCTGTTTCCCGAACCCTCTCACCAATTTATGACACTTAAGAATGGTCCCTTTCTTTCTTACATTATCAGTTGCTCACTCTAATGACTCTCTAACGAGTATGATATAATATTTCCCATATTCATACATTCACGTCTTTAACTTCACATATATCTCCAGATGTTTCTCTACTGCTCTGCTTCCTTTATATCATAGTTTCACTAGAGAATTACTACACTCATTGTTTGCCCTGTGATCCTTTGATTGTCTGTTGAACCTTTTCTTCTTAAAGATTTATTTATTTATATTAGAGGAGAAAGAGAGCACTTGTATCAGGGGAGGGGCAGAAGGAGAGGGAAAGAAGGTCTTAGGCAGACTCTGTGCTGAGAGTGGGGACCGACACAGAGCTCAGTCTCATGACTCTGAGATCATGACCTGAGCTGAAACCAAGAGTTGGACACTAACTGACTGCAACCAGGAGCCTATGTTGAACTATTCTAATCAGAATTTTTATACTTTTCATAAAACAACTCTTATTAGGGTCACAGATGACCCACTGCTTAGTCAATTGGCTATTTTTTCTGTCTAGTCTCATCCTATTTGATCTCTCATGAACAGTTGACATATTTGCCCAGTCTTCATTAGTCACTCATTCAGTTTCCTTTTGTGTTCCCACCTTACCTCTCTATTGTTGGCATGTCCAAAGTTAGTCATTATAGACTTTTTCTCTATACTCACATAAAGGTTCTCATCAGGAATGCAAGCTACCACAGCCACTCTGGAAATCAGTGTGGAGACTCCTCAAGAAGTTAAATATAGAGCTACCCCACAACCCAGCAATTGCATTACTGGGTATTTACCCTAAAGATGCTGATATAGTGAAACTCCAGAACACCTGCACCCCAATGTTCATAGCAGCAATGTGCACAATAGCTAAACTGTGGAAGGAGCCACGACATCCTTCGACAGATGAATGGATAAAGGAGATGTGGTATATATACAATGGAACATTACTCAGCCATCAGAAACGACAAACACCCACCATTTGCTTCAATGTGGATGGAACTGGAGGGTATGATGCTGAGTGAAATAAGTCAATCCAAGGGAGAAGGACAATCATCATATGGTTTCATTTAAATTTGGAATGTAAGAAATAGGAGAAAGGAACCATAAGGGAAAGGAGAGAAACTGAGTGGGGAAGCTTTAGAGAGGAAGACAAACCATGAGAGACTCCTAACTCTGGGAAACAAACAAAGGGTTGCAGAAGTGAAGGTGGGTGGGGGGATGGGATGACTGGGTGACAGACACTAAGGAGGGCACTTGATGGGATGAGCGCTGGGTGTTATACTATACATTGGCAAATCAAATTTAAATAAAAATAAAAATAAATAAACAAAAAATTAAAAAGGTTCTCATCACTTCATGACTTCAAATGCCAATTACACATAGATGACTGATGAAATAGGTGTCTAGCCCGGACCTTTCACTTCTTCTTGAGTGATTTTGTCTAACAGGCATTCCGGGTTTAACAAATCTGAAACTGAACTCCTGGGTTTCCTCTTCAAACTTGAGCCTAATCAATTTCTCTTTCATAATTAATAAATTCATTATTTCAAGTATAAGCAACCCACCCCCCAAAAAATCAAAAACAAAACAACAAAACCCACATAATCCTCTTTAACTATACTCTTCTACACTCTACAGTTAGTCCATTAGCACATCTTTCTTCCTTCAAAATGTAGCTGCTGGGATCCCTGGGTGGCGCAGTGGTTTAGCGCCTGCCTTTGGCCCAGGGCGTGATCCTGGAGACCTGGGATCGAGTCCCACATCGGGCTCCCGGTGCATGGAGCCTGCTTCTCCTTCTGCCTGTGTCTCTGCCTCTCTCTCTCTCTCTCTCTCTCTGTGTGTGTGACTATCATAAATAAATAAAAATTTAAAAAATCAAATAAATAAAAAAATCTTCAAAATGTAGCTGCTGTCATCCTGGTCCAAGTTTTCCTCATCTTTCATCTCTTACTATTACAGTAAGTTTTAAACTGGTCTCCTTATTTCTACCTTTTGTATCTGAAACCTGTCATCCACACAGAAGCCAAGGTCATCTATCTAAAAATTTACAACCTTAATGAGTGTCTGGGTGGCTCTGCTGGTTAAGCATCTGTCTGTTAATCTTAGGGTTGTGAGTACAAGCCCTGTGTTGAGCTCCACAGTGTGGGGCCTACTTAAAAAAATTATAATCTTAAGACTGGTGTAATAATAATACCCAGAAGTGTTCATTTAAATGACAATCCGATCATATACATCACTTTTCTAAACTTCGTGTATGCACACACACACACATGCATAGATATAAAATCAATCATTTTTTGAAAATGTGAAAAAGACTGTTTAACATGACACATTAAATCAAACAAGTATGGAGATCTTTAAAAAAAAAAGGGTGGGGAGGGGGCACCTGGGTGGCTTAGTGGTTGAGCACCTGCCTTTGGCTCTGGTCATGATCCCAGAATCCTGGGATCGAGTCCTGCACGGAATTCTTGGGGGGGAGCTTGATTCTCCTTCTGCATGTTTCTGCCTCTCACTGTGTCTCTCTTGAATAAATAAATAAATAATTTTAAAAAAAGTTTGCATCGAGTTATTTTTTAGGATAATTATGAAAAGCTATTTTTTCAGCAGCAATCAACATTCCAATGGTATTTGCTCTTTGAAGTCATAATCCCATCACAATTTACAATCCTATTCATTTGGCCTATTAACAAAATATACAGAATTAATTTGCTTAGGCAAATCTTCCAACTTGATAGACTACTACCTTGGAGATTTAGCAATAATTTAAATAGTGAAAATTCCTCAGCAGTATATACTGTATGATCTATAATTACATTCTCTTAATATGGTATAAATTATAATACATCTTTACAAAATATACTTTACATTATATAAACATTATCTAAGTTTAGAACTCTTGATTGTTGTGATAGATACAAGGCAGCAATAAAATAAAAGAAATATAAAGAAAAAATTACATAAGCAACAGTAAACAGTATGCTTTACTATAGTCTTACAAAAACATACATGTACACAATTATTTTAAGCAAATATGGACTTAATTTCATGAAAGCATTCCCATATTTGTCACATGTTATACCATTCTAAAAACAAACTATTCCTAGCTGCTGCTTAAGGTTCACAGATATTTAGTGTAGTAGGAATATACAGAAATTAAACAATAGCATTTTACCTTTACAATGATGCATATGAAGGACTATTTTCATCTGGCTATAAAATCATAAAGCATATTAGAAAAGAAAGAATTACATAACTAGAGTATTCCTCATAAGGTGAAAAATCAGAAGCAAGTGTATAGAAACAAATCTGCAAAATCTGGCTCATATATCCATTTTCTTTTTCCTGTGCTAGCTCCTCTGGTTTAGACCCAGAGGGACATCTTTCCTTGCCCCTGTTTCAACCTAAAGATAAATAATGCAAAGGATCCTCTTTTACTTGTCTGACTCAACCCTGTTCTTTAAAAATGCCTTTATCCATGATTTTTTTTCTAATAAGCTTAATAAACTTTTAAATGGAGAGGTCATATTAACACCTTTCAATATAGAACAGATTTTAAAATAAGCCTAAAAAATAACATTGCAAACTTTATTTCTATTTTCCTTTAAACTGAATTATGTCTTTAACTTTTTAAAGTGATATTGTTGATCTTCATCTACCTCAAGTCTTCTGGATGAAAGTTTTTAATGCAAGATAGTTTTATCATTTTGAGAAAAACACTGCATAAAGAGAATGACTGGATTAATGACTGAATTAAACATGTTATTTTATTGGCACTTCTTTTATATTTAATTTGTGCCTGTAACACAAGAGAATTAGGAAATTACCTGAAGTACACTGCCATGAATGATATCATAAAGGCATAATAAATTTTTTCAGGTTTCTATACATTATAAATGTAAGTTACTAGGTAACTGACAAAAGCAATTTGTATGAAAGTATTTCTAAAACTATCTGACATCTATTCAAACAGCATTTTCTGCACTTAATTTAGGACAGCCACAGAAACTTGCTAACCTTTCACAACACAGTGACTTAAAAAACTTCACTGTTTGACTCTCTCATAATTCTAGGAGCAAACAACTCTCTAACATTTTCAGGATCATTAAATTAAAAATGATAAGGAAAGAAAATCATTAACTAATTTATATTTCTCTTCTAATGGGAATAGAATTAGTAATTACTTTTGCCGGGGAAACGTCCTGTAGTCAGTCACTTGTGTCGAAATCACATGCCCATCGTTCAAGGTATGAGGCCTGCTGACCTTAAATTACAAACTCACAGATGTATTTGTAGATTGGTATTAACACAAGAGACCCAGCATCTTTAAACTTAACCATCCAACCAATTATGTTCAAATTTCCTTTCCCTCTGCAGCATTTACTTTTTTTTTTCTTTTATGGGCTTCAACCACATTTAGTCTAATACTTTACATACTCTACCACTCAGTGAATATTTACTAAATTATCATGTGAATCAATTTGGGCATTTGAAAAGAGATAGGAAGGGGCACCTGGGTGGCTCAATGGTTGAGTACCTACCTGCCTTTGGCTCAGTTTGTGATCCCGGGGTGCCGGGATCGAGTCCCACTTCGGGCTCCCTGCATGGAGCCTGCTTCTCCCTCTGCCTATGTCTCTGCCTCTCTCTGTGTGTCTCTCATGAATAAATAAAATAAAATAAAATAAAAAGAAAAGAGATAGGAAGCAAGACAAAACTTGTATATTCAAGACTTATTCAAAACTCATGAGATTCATGGAAGTTCTAATGATTAGCCGTTACAAGTGAAAGTTTCATCTGTCAGAGAATAATTTATAAGCACACAAGAAATTAATTCCACTTGCATTTCACCTATTGTCTTTGTTAAAATGACTATAGAATCTGTGGCTGGAAATTTTTAAAGCTACCTTCACTTTATCCATCTATTTCCTTAATGGCATTAGTGATTTAACTGCCTTCATAAGGTCATATGTCTTTTATTTCAGTTTTAAAATCATATTTTAAATTCAGATAATACTCCCATCAGTAACATTTTGTATGACATTTATTATATTTTTCCTATTAAATGTTGAAATGAAGAGCAAGTTAGCAGACTGTTATCCTTAAATAGAAATGATAAAACCAAGCAAAAAGCAGTTTATAGAATTTTTAAATGATATATATCCTTTTGCCAAACAGACCTGCAAATTGTACACTCTGGTTTTTTATGGTATTTAAAATTGATTAAAAATTGTCTGTATCTCCACTGACATGAGTTACTGTAATTTATTTGTTGTAGAATACATTTTTAAGAAAGGCTCAAGACCAGAACCTAGTTCGTCTCCAGGATTCCTGAATAGAAAAGGCACTATTTCTGGTAACTTGAGTTTACCACAAATCATCATTTATTTTCCTGAATTACAGAATGCTATATCCCTATACCCCTGCTATATGATGCAGTGCAAGTGGTGGCTGTCAAGTCTAATGTTTTTGTTTTTCCTTGACAACCAATCAAGTGCTATATTATTGGCGAAAAATTGCTCCCTAGTAAACAGAAATGTAAACTTAACCAAACTCATTAACTTAAATCGTCTACTGCAAGTAGATCTCTTGAGGCCTCCTGTTAAAACCAGAGTATAATCTTCGCATCATCTGCGGCAAATTGCCCTATGCCTATTCTTACAGAAGGGGTTGCTCTGGACATACTAATCCAAGGCTAGAGCTTTCCATCAGAGGCAGTCCTCCAAATATAAACACCCAAAGGCATCCTGAACCGCAAACTGATTCCTAAACACAGGGTGCATTTAAGAAAGAGAACTTCAAAAAAGTTAGTGGCTCTTATATTCTCAATTAGAAATTCTCCTCGTATTAGCTAGGATCTCAGAGTACATCAACACAGAGGAAGCAGTTGTTCTCACATCTTAAAATAGAACAGATTGAACATTTAACCTTTCTGCTGCCCAGTCAGGGTCTAATGACTATTTTATGTTTAAACACACACACATACACACACACACACACACACATTCACACACTCACACGCACATGCACTTTCCATTTTGCCTTTCTCCTAGTATAGTAAAACATAGAAGTAAAACAAGCTTCATTGCTCTTTGAAAGTCTGAATTTAGAGAAAAAGGTATTTGTAGAAATATAAAAGAATGATGTCAACGAGTCAAACTCAAATTTTCTATTAAAACGTCAGTTTTTCACAGTAACTATATTTTAAGTGATTACCCTTTAGTGAAGGATTTGGTGACTCTTTAGATTATTCATGATGAGGGATAATTATATTTTCTAATCCTGGTGTTATATTTAGCAACTTACTAAGGCTTTATAGAGGACATGAACTCTTAGGGCACTTAGAATGACTGTGTCTCCCCAAGATTTGTCACATGTTCACTGTTTATAAGTAACCTAGTTTATTTACTAGATACTGCCAATGCTTCCTCCCAGCAATACAAATACCCATTACTGAAGTTTAATCAGCAGGATTGCCCTAAATGTAGTGGCATTTTCTATATTCCTAAGAAATATTTATAGACCTATTACTTCCTCCATTTTAAAGTTATATATTAGAATTCAAGAATATCTTTCAAGCCAGTATCTCAAATCTAAATTGAAATGACTAAACAATATCCATGTCTTTATGTATGATGTGATCATCTTTACTCCTTCCACTGTGAATGGGGTGAGGAAAGGAAAGAATTGGTTATTAAAAATCAAGTAAACAGCTCAGTTTGGTTTTATAAGTACTATATACTCAAATATCTCTTTATTTCAAAATAAATTTGGATTTTTAAAATATTTTTCCTTTCATTTGGGTATGCAAATAGGTAGAAATGATGAACAATAAAATATGCTGCTCTAAAAAGGTGGAAGGATCATGTTCTTGATGCCTAAAATCAGAGTATGTGCCTCTGGCCCTGTGACCTTGGGTGATTCATTTAGCTATTCTTAAACTCATTAATTCACTTCTTAGGGTTTTTGCTCTCTTTTTATAGAAATTACATTCTGTAAATGGGCATTTTCTGTGATAGAGAAGAGACTGTCTGGTAAGTAGATATATCAGCTCCTGTCTGGAAGCATGACAGGTGCATGGTGTTACACTGTGTGTGGGCGCTGATCCTGGCACGAATAGAGAGTGACCTGCTGTTGGAGCTCGTGGAGAGAACCTGAAGGAGCACTCCAAATATCCTTCTGCAAGCATTACCCACCTGGGGATGATTCTCATCCAATGACTGCCGAAGGATAACTGTCATAACTATACTTTTCACCGTGGCCTTCTCACCACTTGCACGATGTTTATCCCATATCCAGATGCCATCTGTGGTGTTTTCCCACATCATTGTCTCAGAGGTGAAAGGTATTGCACATAATGGGAGTATTTATTACTATGAACACATCTGGCATTTTTGGAATTGTCAAAGAAAACTGATGCCTCCTGTAGCCTAATAACTTTTTTCTATATTTTATTGTCCTTGATATTAAAACTCCAGTTGATACAGGCACTTGTAGAGATGAATACAGGATGTGGTATCAATGAGCATCATTTGTAAAGGCAAAAGGCAACAAGAGTACTTAATTTATATATATAAATATATATAGTTTATATATATATATTTTTTTTCTATTTACCGAAATGCAACCCTTTGGAAATAGATGTATAGGTACAGAATATTGTGTGGTTCTATCAGAAATTATGTACTACCTTGGTTTGATTTTTTGTTATAATTTTTGTTAGATTCTGGAATTTACAAAATAGATTTTTTTTTAATTAGAAAGTTTCACCATCTTCCAAATTCATATGCATGCAATTCCCTCACTCCTTTTCAGTATTGTTTTGTTTATTTATAGGCTTAATTTAAATGTCTGACATCTTTTTTGGACAGTATATACTTCTTTGAGGGCATAAATTGGAATGTGTTTATTCATATGCCCCCACAGTGATTTTACTCTTATCTTGCAAAAGCCATCAACAAGTGTTTATTAAATTATAAATAAGTAGAAATTGTTTCTAATGAAAAGGTCTAGTGACATTTTAAGAAATGTTTTTTCCCCCTTAACACTAAACATTATAGCAAATAAATAACAGACAAACATTTCTACTATCTGCAATTAGTTCTGGGATTTTGTCCCTATTTCACACCAGATAATACTGCACAAAGTATTAATTGATATCTAAAGGCTGACATATAATAAAGTGATTAACAAATAATTTAAATATAATACTATTTTAAGCTAAGGTATCCGTTCTACATAGGCATAAGAAAAAAAGAGCTATTAAATTTTCTAGAAAGTTTGATTTCTTTCTTCCATCTTTCAGCAAATATTTTTGTATACCTGTGACCAATCAAGTCATATTGATTAGTCATCAAGCATATTACTACATTAATAAATGAAGCATATTACTACATTAATAAATGAAGTCTCAAAATCGAGCAATTTTCCCTTTATATATTATCAGACTATCATGGAATAAAAAAAACATAGATTACAAAGTTACGTATTTTTTTTTTCAAAGTTAGAGATTTTAATCAATAGTAATATAACTGCTAGAAATAAGAGCAACAAAGAGAAACAACTCTATTTAAAACCAATTCAGAGTTTAAGTGGTTTTAAACTATATTTAAAACCAATTTTTCTATTATTTAAAATATACCTTAACTACTAGGTTTTAGGAAAATAACAGATTTTACTCAGTGAAACTAATTATCTCTGTAACTTCAATCCATACACCATATTTTATTGAAATATATTAAAAAATAATTCTATTAAAGTGTCTTCCAGAACGCTTCATATATAATCCTGCTATTACATTCTCTGCTCTCTTTTTTCACTGTTTATTACAATAACTTACGAATCTCTTTTCCTTCAAATCCCCTACAATTTCCCCTCACTTCATTCTAATCAATCAGATTCCTGAGTGCAAGATAAATGTTATCACCCATAGTTCCAAAAACATGATTTGAAGGCTCCCAATAATTAATCATCATGTGACTAATTAAAATAATAAAATTAAGCTTTGTTTTTGCAACTTTATTTCAGAATGGTTAATTAAACACCATATCCCAAAGTAGTTGGCCAGATTCAATCAGCTTGAATTATTCCCTGGAAAGTGATCTTGGAGACAAAAAAAGAAAAAAGAGGAATCTAAGCAAAATATAAAATTCCAATTCCAGATAAATAAGTTACAACAGAAATCTTACTTTGAAAGAAAGGCCAATTAATTGGTGTCAGATACATGAAGTATCAATTATGTGTCTTCTGTTTATGTGTGGAAATGTAGTTGGTTTTCTAACTATCTTTCATGTACTTGAATAAATAACTGAAGTTTCATACATAGTGCCTATTGAAATGGGTACTCAATGAATATGTAGGTGACTGACTTTGTTAAAAACACAACGAAAACAGACAAAAACTCAACACAGAACATAATATTTTATCCATTTGTGGCACTGGTTAATTTTTCTCCTAAACAACATATTGATCAGGAAAAAAGTTTGCGTTAAAAATATCTATCTTTTGCTCTGCAGCACTGATTACATACAATGAAAAAAGAAAATATCACCTTTACTTAAAGCTCATCTTCTTGGTTGTATGGATGACCAGGTTTAACAAGAAAAGAAACACAACTGCCAATATATCCTAGAGACATGTTTTTCATTATATCAAACAGATTTTAAATTGCTAAAACTGGAAGCTAGTTGGAGAATAAAATGACAACACATCAAACTAAATATAGCAAACTAAATATAGCCTATAGGAAGAATATTCTAAAAAGAAGATGGGCTGTTTAAAGATAAAGGAACATTAGGGTCAGCTATTAATGTCAAAGGCAAGCAAATACCATTCCAAGTACCCCCAGATAATATGCACTAATAGTGGGTTTTAGCAGGATTCAGGCTGATGCAGGTGCATGTTCAGCAGCTGCAGAGGCAACACACACGCTCACACACAGACATGCACCCAGAGCATAACATAAACTAACTCTCGTGAAATGTAGAAAATGGAAAACTGTAAACACAGAAAACTCAAAGAGTAATGAGCTCATATAAATGCTTGAACACTAACCCTCCATCTCCCTGAGATTGTTTAACTCATAGCAGTTCAAGATTTTAAATCATACAATGGACACATACTTAGCTGGAAATTCTAGGAGGATCTTTCTCCAAAATACTTACTAGCTGTTGGACCTTAAGCATCTTTTCTCATTTTTCTTTGCCTTAGTTTTCTTATTCTAGAATTCTAGAATTCTGTATTTATTTATCTTATTCTAGAATTTATCATAAAGGCTTTTTACTAGGATAACATACAGGCATAATATATACATATAAAATAGCATAGTGTTTGACTCACAGTGCTAAATAAATTTTAATTATTGCTTGATCAATATTATCCTACAGCTTATTAATGGTTTTGAAGAAGTAACACACACAATTAAGATCGATTTTTTTATCACAAATCTTACTTGAACTCATAAAAACATATTTTTCTACTAATTTTCTGGTATTCACTACATTTACCAGTTTTAAATAAAACTTAGACAATTTCATTGTGGAATCTATAAGAAAAGTAGTTCCCAAAACTACTTTTTCTATGTCAGACTAAAAGACTTGGTAGTCACTGACCAACAGAAAACAATTACACTGCCTCACAAATGCAGAATTAGCATTTATGGAAAAACAGGTTCTATAGTAGATTAGGCATGAAGTGAGGCAAGTTCTTTGTTTTCTTGTTTCTATTTTATTAGTGTAAGTGAACAGAAGAATGAATCCTCATTGATGTTTTAAGAATCACCAACTCAAGCAAATACCTTAGTTGAGAAAATATTCAAATTATATTGAACATTAAAATCTTAGTTTCTTATTAGTTTATCACAAACCTAGTGGCTTTAAACAACACGTTTATTATCTCACAATTTTGGTGGTCAGAAGTCTGGAATGGGTCTCACTGGGCTAAAATCAGTATGCCAGCAGGGCTCAAATGCTTCTGGAGGCTGTGGAAAAGAATCTGCCTTCTTCAGCTCCTACAGGTTGTCTGCATTCCTTGGCTTCCGACCCCTTCACCGACCTTCAAAGCCAACATAAGACCAAGTCCTTTGTATTTGCCATTACTCAGATTCTCTCCCTGTCCCTCTCTTAGACTTGTAAGAACCATTGTGGTTACTTTGGGCCCACCCAGATAATCCAGAATTATCTTAATATTTTAGTCAACTGAGTAGCAAACTTAATTCCACCTGGAACCTTCATTCCCCTTTGCAACATAAGCTATCACAAACTTCAGAGATTCATATCTGGACATCTTTGAAGGGCCACTATTCTGACTATGGCCTACCTCAACTGATGATTTCGGGGAAACTACTATGTTTCCACTTAAATATTTTAGCATGTTTTAAATATGTACTTACATACTTAAAAACTGTACATATAGGTTTTATGAAATGTAGTAAAAGAAGGAAAAGTGAGAGAGAGCTGATATATATACATGCATGTACATATAAAATTTCAATTCCAGATAAATAAGTTACAACAGAAATCTCACTTTGAAAGAAAGGCCAATTTTGTAAAAAAAAAAAAAAAAAAAAAAAAGAAAGAAAGAAAGGCCAATTAATTGGTGTCAGATACATGAAGTATCAATTATGTGTCTTCTGTTTATGTGTGGAAATGTAGTTGGTTTTCGCATATTTACCATTGTGCATACAATGGTCAGAGTCAGGCCTGACCTGAAAGGTCTCTCTGAAAAAGTAACATTTGAAAAGTGGCTTGAAGTAAGTAAAGAACAAACAAACAACAACAACAACAAAAAACCCAGAAACAGGATAAGAGAACAATTTAACAATTTCAAGCAAAGAGAATAGAAACTTCAAAGGCCATGAAGAGGAAAGGTGTTTGGTGTGCTTGAGGAATAGCTAAGAGGACAGGGCAGTCTGGCTGGAATGCAGAGAGGGAAGTGGGGTAGGGGTTGAAGCTTTCAGAGGAAAGAGGTAGACCATGTAGAGCCTTGTGAGCTATTTAACTAAGAGTGAGCTATATCTGAGCAGAAGAGTCTCACAATTGGAAAAGCAGCATTACCATTGCTGTGTGCAGAATAGACTATTGCAAGGCAAGGCTGGTAACAGGAAGACCAGTTTGGAGGCTATTCTAACAATCCAGGTGAGAAGTAAATGAGGTTGGGACCATGGCAGAAGCAGAGGAGGTAAAGAAACATAAAAGATGATTTTTTTTTTAATAGAATGAAGGGATGGCAACATTTCCTGGCGTAAAATATTTAAAGTCAGGAACAACAACAACAAAAAAAAAAAAAAAAAGGAAAAGAATTCTAGGCAACCCCAAGATTTTGATCTTGAGCAACTCAAAGAATATACCTCATATTTACAAAAAAATGGGACAAACTATAGAGGAAGCATGTTTAGAAGGAAACATCAAGAGCTCCATTTTTGGGCATATTAAGCTTATAGATACGTATGGGATATCTGCTGTCTGATAACTACTGAGAGTCCATCCATATTCATTCTTTCCTCCCTAGGAACAGATCTCCTGAATGTAGCTGAGCGTATTTCTCAGCCTCTCTTAAAGCTATGTGACTTAGTCATGGGCAATGGAGTATAAGAGAAAATTATTTATGCCAGCCGCAGATTGTGCCCTTAAAAGAATAATATGTGTGTTCCTCTGTTTCTCTTATCACTAAATGTGAAGAGTTGTCCTATTAATCCTGATCATATCCATCAGAGAGATTAACTGATTGCTTACATCAGTGTAATCTGGGGTCTCTGTTTTATGAGAGTTTAGCTAGTGCTTCACTAAATATAGCATCTAAGCAGTTTATATAAGTCTATGTGCAGGGGAGAGTTCAAGGACAGAGACATTCAAATGGGTGTCTTTAGCATCTAGATGGAGTTTCAGGTCAGGAGACTAGATAAAGTGCTGAAGTCTAGCATTTTCTTCAAAAAAAAGTTAATTTTCTCCACATTCATGTATTTATTTCATGAAGACAAAATAGGCACTGGATAGCATGGCTTTTGCCCTGATTTTTCCTTTTGATTGCTACTCCTCAAACTCCTAATACAACATACTGGAGGACATGCATACATACCCATCAAGCCCAGAGTACGAAAGTGATCGTTTGCCTTGGAAGAAGAGCAAGTCACCCTATTTTACTATTCATTATTCTACTATACAGGGAGGGATCAGATGCGTTTTTATGTTCTACTTGGATATTTAGGATTACAGTCTTAGTAATAAATCCCCTGGGCTTCTCTCTTCAGAGGTCACATATTGAAGAATCTAGAAGGCAGAGATTTTGTTTGATCAGACAATACGAATTTTTTAAATTAAATCTGAATGACTTAAGCAAAGTTTTATCTTTCTAGAAACCATCAAATCCACAACTCTCCATGGTGTTGCTCATCATTCCAAATCACACATGAGTATAACTGAATTGGCACTGATAGGTTGATGAGTTTGGGAATGTAGACTAAAAATCGTTCTTCTTGGAAGAAAGGAAAATTTATGCCAAATGTTATACAGCATGTTTGACCTTATAAATTTGTTTACTTTGGGCGTTCCTTCCGGTTTGCATTGCGGTAGCCATGGACGCTTTGGATTGAGTTGTAAAGCCCAAAACGAAAAGAGCTAAGAGATTCCTTGAGAAGAAAGAACCAAAATTCAGTGAAAATATTAAAAATGCTATGCTGATTAAGGGGAGAAATGCAAATTTAATGGTGACACAAGTACTTAGAGATGTGTATGCACTGAAAAAACCGTATGGAGCTCTGTATAAAAAGAAAAACATGGGACGCCTGGGAGGCTCAGCGGTTGAGCCTCTGCCTTTGGCTCAGGGTGTGATCCTGGGGTCCTGGGATCGAGTCCCACCTCAGGCTCCCTGCATGGAGCCTTCTTCTCCCTCTGCCTGTGTCTCTGCCTCTCTCTCTCTCTTTCTCTGTCTCTCATGAAAAAAATAAAATCTTTAAAAAAAAAAGAAAAAAAAAAACATTACAAGACCATTTGAGGATCAGACATCATTGGAATTCTTTTCAAAGAAGTCAGATTGTTCTTTATTTATGTTTGGTTCCCACAGTAAAGAAGTGGTCATATAATCTAGTAATAGTTCGCATATATGACTACCATGTGCTGGATATGATTGAATTAGGTATTGGGAAGTTTGCCTCTCTAAAAGATATTAAGAATAGTAAATGTCCCAAGGGAAAAACACCCACATTAATATTTGCTGGTGATGATTTTGATGAAAGAGAAGACTAGAGAAGGCTGAAAATTCTTCCTATTGATTTCTTCGGAAGCCCCACTGTAACAAATATCCATCTGGCTGGTTTAGAATATGTTCTGCACTTCTCTGCACTGAATGGGAAGATTTATTTCCAAAGCTATAAGTTGGTGTTGAAGAAATCTGGTTGCAGAACACAAAGGATCAAATTGGAAGAGATGGGGCCTTCGTTGGATCTGGTTCTGAGGAGGACACATCTGGCAGTAGATGATCTTTAGAAATTATCTATGAAAATGCCAAAACCCTCAAGCCAAAGAAGAAGAAAAATGTCTCCCATGATACTTTTGGCACAACTTACAGAAGGATTCATATGCAGAAGAGCTAAGAAAACTACAAACCAGGAACATGGAGGGATTGAAGAAGCAACCTGTACGAAGGATAACAGAAGACCAGGAGAAAAAAATGAAAGAGAATTAAAAAAAAATGATAGAAAAAACAAATAAATAAATTGGTTTACTTTGTACACAACAGCCACTAAAATTTCATAGTGAAACTTCACAGCCTAAATTCATGAATCTTTCCTTTTCTTTTTACTGAAGCTTTTGGGGGGAGGGGGTCATATTTAGGTATCTCCTTCTTATACACTGTGTATCACTCTATACAGATAGCACAGGAGAAGGAAGGGCTTAGAGTTTCACCAGACTGAGGGCCAGGGTTTGAGTTCTGAAAGTTTCAACAGATCCTGGAAGGTGAAGGACAATTTGGGTACTGATGACTGTAGGCATAACAATTTTAGGCCTATAGTGACACTTTTGTCGTTGAATTTATGTTATATAACCACTTAAATTTTCCTGACATTAATGAGTCTATTGAAAACCTTGTATCTTGGGACTATAAAGTATAATGCTGGGGATTTTTTTTTCTCCTCTAGAAAAGGACATTGGAATTAAAAACTACTAAATAGATTTTCTCCTTATTATTATACTTGTGATTTCAAATCTTTTGAGGGATTTTGGCTCACAGAGTCTTATTTAATAAAGTCCTTCAATAACCCACTATGGGAAAAGAATCTATACAATTAAATAAAATCACAGACATAGCTTATTGTGTATCAATGTGTGTATACCAAATGTATATGAATAAGTTTTATTGGGTCATGAATCTGAACACCAACTGAATAAGGTTGTTCCAAGATTTGCCCAGCATTTTATGAAACCTATTATTCTTATCTGACATTACTGCAGTATAACAGACCGTAGTGACATTTGATTACATTCTGTTTTATTATTGCTATGTAGCAAATTGTTCTTACCAATAAGTGATAAAAATACAGAGGCGATTATAGTACAAACACGAAGACATCTATTCCCCTTTTTGGGTGGTAAGAGTGCTCAGAAGTGTATGAACAGCATAGGCCTGACCTCTATTTAGCTCATCTTGAAATCATGGTATTAAAAATAGAGAATTTATATATTTTACAAGGTAATAAAAACATATTTCTCAGCTAATAAAAAAGGAAAAATTGCTTGCTTTAACTATTTTATCTTTAAAGATTGACCAGAAATGTAAAAAACTAACTAAAACTGTAATTTTATAGCCTATGTAAATTAATAGAATATTGTAAGCAAATAAGCAATTTGCCCTCAACATTTATATATGCTTATTTTTTTAAAGATTCTATTTATTTATTCATATGAGAGAGAGAGAGAGAAAGAGAGAGAGAGAGAGAGAGAGAGGCAGAGACACAGGCAGAGGGAGAAGCAGGCTCCATGCAGGGAGCCCGACATGGGACTTGATCCCAGGTCTCCAGGATCACATCCTAGGCCGAAGACGGCGCTAAACCACTGAGCCAACCGGGCTGCCCATATATGTTTATTTTCTTATGATACCGTATAGTGTATTTATAGTGAAAGAATATTCTCTGCGATAAATACCCAAAACTATTTGAAAATCATATATTTTTCCATTTTTCTTTTTGATAAATATCTCCTGGCAGTGAGGAGGTATAACAGTGTAGATTTGATTTATGTGTTCAATTCCTTTAATATTTTTATTTTTCCACAATTGCTTTATGATTATGATTATATATATATATATCCATACATATCTCTCTGTGTTTCTTTGTGTGTGTGTGTCCATTATTTTTTTCATTTAAGTACAAGGTATGAGCAGAAGAAAACTAATATAAACTAATAAAAAGAAAGTCTTAATTTAACTCTTGGTTATAATGTATTTTCCATAGGTTGGACAACCTCCTACCTAAGTTAACTTAGTAATTTTAAGTAATCAGATCTTATAGATGATTGGCTTGTAATTTGATTCTGCTTTTCTGAGAGTCATAGCAGTTTCACCCTTCTTGCCATGATGCAAAACTTTATATTCAGATATTTGTTACTCTGTTTAAACCCATTTCCCATCTAGTGGTAACAGCATTGGACCTATGTAACTAAAATATGTTTAAAATTACTTCATAAGGGAACAAATAGGTCTATACATCACATCTTTTATTCTTCTCAAAGAAAACTTTTACTCAAAACAATGTGACTATATTCTTTATTTTCTTCATACTTGACAAAACAGAGTAGTGCCAACCAAATTGAACCATTTCTTGGTAATAACCATCATCCCTGTTTGGGAACAAACATCACAGCCTGCAGCATCACTGTTTATGAGAACAAAATACATTTATTTTGTTACAGATTTCCAACTATCTGTTTTCACTAGAAAATGACTCCATAATTTATGTGAGTAAGGAATATTTGCAGCTTGCCGTCTGTATTTCAGAAACATTCTAAAACGGGTATAAGCTAAAAATGAATGTCAATTTGGAGAACTCCATAGACTGTTTTCTAAAGTGAGTTTAATTTCTCTATGAAAGGATGAACATCTTCATTTGGCTATTCTTCCCAATTCTGCACTTCAGTATTTTATTAAATATTCTTTGATGTCAACATCTGTTTAAATGACTTGCAGGAGGCAATGAAAAATCAAAATAAATAATGCAGAAAAGAAAGTGCACCTAAATGGTTAAAGTAAAAACAATAAAGAAACTAGGAAAACACTTTGAGATATTGCTTCATCCTCTGACTCTGTCAGCTGTGTAACCACAAAATTAAGATGCTATGACCTCACAAGGCTGTTGTAAGGAACAAATAAGGAAATCTATGTAAATTATTAAACACAAAATGTGCTCTTTGGGGGATAATCAATACATGCTTTAAAAATATTTATATTTAAAAGCAATAAAATATTGCATAGTTGAACAAAAGTGGAACCAGACTGGGAACAACTCATTACCCACTCCGAATGGCTATTCAGTACAGAGTGTTCACATGTGAGGCTTTTTCCTTATTTGTAAAATGAGGAAATTAAATGCAATCATCTCTAAATCCTTTTGAGTGTTGAGTATATAAATTAGAAAACAAACCAAACCCAAAATTTTCTTTGAGATGACAGTAAGGATACAAAATTAGAAACTTTTAAATGATAAAGGAAGTAAAACAATAGAAAGAGAATGATTTAACAAGATATCAAAAAGGAAAATTCAAATCAAATAATAAAAGGAGAAAATAAGGAAAAGCAGTGAAATACTGAAGGCCAAGAAATATAATCTGATAGAAGAATGATACAAAGGCCTTGGCATATTAAGAAACAAAACTTACTTTCATGGAGGCTGAGCAGGCCAAGTTGAAAACTCAATAATGAAAACAAATATTCAAAAGAGGAAAAAAAAACATGAATAATACATTTGCCAGGAATCCAAGATACACACGTGTGAAATTACAATGTTGGGTGGAGGACTTACCTCATGTGACCCAAATTTTCTATATGTCAATAGAAAAAGAATAACAGGTTTTGTTTTTGTTTTTTTGTTTTGTTTTGTTTTTAGCAAAGGACAGTTCATCTTTGGGGTATTATTCCATAAGTCCTTTTATAATTGAAGTAAATGAAAACCCGGAATCAGTCCTACACACTCATACTATGAATTATGTCTTCACATATTGATTCTTATAACAATCAGAGCTATTAAAGTCCCTTGATCAGTCAGATTGTCTATTTTTTAATTTTATTTAAAGTTTCTCTTTTACAGATTTTGATAATTCATTAAATATTTTTCAAGTACAACACAATATCTCTATTCAGAGATAGAGACAAATTAGACACATATCTATCTTTGAAGAAGTGTTAAGTAAGTAGACGTATGAAAAACTTGTATAGGTAAAATGATAAAGATGCATGTATAGATATAAATGTTTACAAAAATGGAAATAAAACATAAGCAAAGTTGCATGTAACTATATGTAGCATATATATTTACAATCCAAATAAAATAATAATTTGAAATAAATTTAATTTTCTAAAGTTTACATGTTTCAGTGTTTAATTTTTTTACAATATTATTGATTGATAATATTTCCATAGCTATTTTATGAAAGGGGAAACAGAACAGAGAAGTAAGTAGCTTTTTCAGTTTACAGAACATGTTAGTACACGCATTCGGCATAAAATCCCAATCATATTTCCTTGGATATAGTTTATCTTTATATTAATGGTTTCTAAGAATTTTGGTGAGCACAACTGAAAAGGTTAGCAGGGAGTAGAGACAAAGACTTTGGACCAGAAGACAGAATAATATCGGCCTCCTCTCTGATATGGATATATCTGTCGAAATACGTCATTTTTTAAAAAGATTTTATTTATTTATTCATGAGAGACACAGAAAGTGAGAGAGAGGCAGAGACACAGGCAGAGGGAGAAGCAGGCTCCACACAGGGAGCCTGACGTGGGACTTGATCCTGGATCTCCTGGGTCATGCTCTGGGCTAAAGTCGGCACTAAACCACTAAGCCACCAGGGCTGCCTGAAATACGTCATTCTTAATTTTTTTTTCATCATTCTTAATTTATTTCAGCTCTTTAGACTTAATACTAAATATGAATAGTCCTATTTTATAAATACTTGGTTCTCTCTTTTTTTTTTCCCCCTAATACTAGCTCCAAGCCCTAACTTCATGGCTTTTGGTACTTGGATGAAGATAGTGCTGCCCTAGCATTCCTTGGTGGCTAATGATTTATTTTTCCAACTCAAATTATACCATTTTCTCATAATAATCATTTACTCCCTTTAATAATGATCTTGATTAAAATGCCACAAAAACATTTTATCCTGTATTAGGTAATTTTTTAAAATTTCATTTAACCAACCTTTAAGAGACATTACCACAGATTAAATATTTTGTTTTTAAATAGCACATAGTAGCCAAACTGACAGAGTCCAAAGCATATATTGAAATCCAACACTCTTATTTGTAGAACAACTTCTTTCCATGAAATTCATATCCACTGAAATATACAATTTAATTTAGTTTTATGTATCTAAAATGCTATAAACTGATCAATGGTTCTAATTTATCTAGTTTAAGCAAAAATAATGAAAATGGTAATAGTAATAGCAAGATGAAAAGTCAACGTGCTAACATGTCTTGAAACCTTCTTAGTTCCAAGATCTGTACTAATTATTTTTAAAATGTTAACTTATCAATTTTTCAGTGTTTTGAAGGTTTTTTTTTAACCAAGAACCTGAGAAAATTATACACAAGATATTTAATAGTAAACTAAATTCATACTGTATTATTTGCTCCTATAATTTCATTTATTCAACTATTCAAATGTAATCAAACTTAAACACGATTTTATATAATCTCTACTAAATTAAAATATCTAGGATGCTATCATCTCAATTAGTGAAAATAAGAAAAGTTTTTGCCATTGGATGAATTCATTTTTAAGTAGTGAGGTTAATGGGAATACTTTATATTAATGTATAGAGTTTACATAAGCAGAAGAAAAATGCAAAAAGTGTTAGAATCTGTTATATAAAATTATTATCAAGAACCTAGAAAATAAAAACAAAAACAAGATGTCGTTTTCATCTAACAAAACGGTTAAAAATTTTAAGGTCTGACCTAAGTTAAACATTAACAAAATTATATAGATTAATGATACAAAAAGCCTTGGAATAGTATGAAAAAAATTATATAAATGTTGAAATATATTATCTCATCTATCCCTTCTATATATGCGAATCTGTTTCACTGTTTTGCAGTGTAATTTGAAAGTATCTATTAAAATTTAAAATGCCTATGTACCAATTTTTAACAGAGATTCTAGAGTAATATCTATACATGTGCATATGGTGTTTTTAAGAATGAGTAAGGAAAAACATCAGAAATAAATATTCTGTTGATGAGAATACTGATGATATACTTATACCATGGTACCTCAATACAACAAAATATAGACTGCTAAAAGAAGAAACCAGGTAGATATATGTGTTAACATTTAAGAATAGCCAAGACCTGTTTATGAAAATGAAAAAAGAAAACTTAGAGAAAAAGATCAACCAAGCTGATACCAGAGGTGATCTCTTAGGACTGTCTCCAGATTGAGAGAGATGTTGTCAAGGTTGGCATGAGAATCCTAAAGCCAAGATCCTCTGCAAACCTCCCACCAAGGACAAATTAGGATTTAAGAACAATAAAACTGAGCTGAAATGCCCACGAGGTCTGGAGTTTATGAGTGGCTTGTTTCTTACATTAGCTCTAGATTTTTAGATTTTTCTGAATGGAGTTATAATCTTTTTCCCTTTCCCTTGGAGAGTCATTTTACTCCTAAAATCATCCCAGTTATTCCTTTCCCAATTGTGAATCTACAAGTGGCAGAGCTCCAGTAGGGTTTGTGACTTATGACATTTAAAATTCAGTTTTTCATATGGCATTTCCACAGTAATTAACATATTTGTCAACAATTAAGTGTATTAAATCCTCCCTCAAGATTTCCAAGCTCTTCCCACTGAGAAAAAAAAATGTTAAATTGGGGAGTAAGGGGCTAACATGATTACCTGGGTCAGGTGACCTTTTGCCTGAAACAACTCTTTATGTGAAGGAAGAGAGGAAAGGGCAGGGAGAAGCCCTCCCATTTCCATTTCCATTTTGTAATTCATCTTCTGTCCCCCTCTTCTATTACACAACCCCAAGATATGGAATCCAAAGACAAAAGACTAATTACTTACCAAAAAAAAAAAAAAAAAAAGATCAGATACTCTTACAAAGAAGGCTAATGGGGCACCAGAGTGGCTCAGGTGGTTAACCGTCCCACTCTTAAGTTTGGCTCAGGTCATGATCTTGGGATCCTGAGATTGAGCCCCAAGGGGTTCTGCACTGGCCATGGAGGCTGCTTAATATTTCTCTCTGCCCAGCCCCCTGCTCTACCCTAACTCAGTGAACATTCGTGCAGGCACGTGCATTTTCTCTCAAAAAAAAAAAAAAAAAAAAAAAAAGAGAAAGGAAGAGAGGAAGGAAGACAGACAGACAAAGTGTATGCTTTCTGGAACTAGACCACTTGGGTTTGAAATCTGAACCAACCACTTACAACAGTGTTGGGCATGCTATCTAACCTCTTGATGTCCTTATCTTTAAAATGTGACCACTTAAAATGTCCTAATATTTTTATCAGTTTTAAATGAAGTATAATTTATAATATTTTTGGCCCTATGCCTGGCTATTTTTTTAATTAAATATGTTCTCAAAATAGACCAGATTCATTTGCATTTTAAATGAATGGGCTATTTTAGAAGGCTTTATAAACTTCATATAACATTCAATATGATAGTATCCCCCCAAATTATAGAGTCACATGATATCCTAGAGGAAGTAATCCAAAAGCAAGTCAGCAATACAGATTTTTATGCTATTACATGGGATAGCAGTCACTTAAATAAAAATTAAAAGACAATAAAAGAATGGGTGAAAGAAATAGAAAATAATATAAATGTATATGAATATGCTGAGTGTTTATTTAATCCTGTCAAGTGTCTTGGCATGTATCCATTGGGGCTCCCAACATGGAACAGTTTAAAATTGTCACTGACCACAGGAAGGATTAGTACCTTTTAATCTTCTTAAACCACAACATTTAGTGTTCAGATTTTATCAAGGATAATATAAAAGTGATTAGTGCTCAGGCTCCTCAAACTTGTGGAGTTGTTTATGATTCCATTTCCATGCATGGTGTGTGATAAACAGATTCCAGAGACTAGCTGGAATAGAACTGAGGCAGGCAATTCAATATGTAGACATACTTTCATATGCTGCAAAGAAAAATTTCATGACCTCTGACAAATCCATTGATCACAATCCTGGAAAATAATATCCATTCTGTAAAACCTTTCTATAAAATACATAATATTATAGGCAATCACTTGTCTTTTTGAATTGTACAGAGAACTATTCCATTTTGCTTAAGAGCATGTCTCTGTGTGTGTATGCATGAATGTGTGTGTGTGTGTGCAATAAATCATAAATTTGATTTAAGCTTGGTCCTAAATTAATCCACTGTGGTTAAAAGACAAAAATCTGGCAAAAATTACTATTGTTTTAAAAATGCAATTGACGTAAGCACTGACATAAAGATGTCATTTGATTTAATTTAGAGGCAATTATATAATAAGGAATGTAGTCAAATATGTCCAGCTTCAAAATAGTCCTTCAGGCTAACTGCACATTAGAAAGCATAATGGATTTGTTACTAAACTCTTACATTATACTCTAGCTTTCACCTTAATAGATATGCAAGTCAAGATTATCTTTATTGAATATTTTCATTTTCACTTCTAAAATTGAACCAATGTGTATCATCCTTCTTCCTATGCTACATGATAGATCTCATGGGTCTTAACAAGAGTATCTACTCATGCAGCAAAATCCTGAAATGTGTTACATTTCATTCTGAGCCTCTTATTATCCCCAACATAGTGAATTATTTTTTTGAAATCATGAATGTAAAATCTGCAACTTGGGGTGCCTGGCTGGCTTAGTCTGTAGAGCATGTGACTCTTGATCTCAGGTTAGTGAATTCAAGACCCACATTTGGCATTGAACCTACCTAAAAGAAAAAAACAAAACCTTCTGACTCCAACATGAATGCATTCACATAGCACATTTCAACCCTGAGTAGAATATTGTAAGGTGAGGTTATCAATATACTACACAAAACCCTTCATCTGTACATGGCAAGCACTTTTAAATCACTTGGAAAATAAAAGGCTAGTAGCTGCTATTAGTAAGTGTTGACATTTTGGGGGGAGCTGTGACTTCTGTTACAGTGTTCTGACTATAATTTTGAACTGACTCAAGCCTATAAGCATTTATATGCCTGCAAAATTGTTTTTTTGTTTTGTTTTGTTTTTGTACTTGCAGGGTGATATGTAATTAGAGAGTACTGTTTACTGCCTCATGTACAGATCCCTCTGAACATGATTATGCTACAGTGCAGACTATAGAGCTTCTGAAAGTACATATTTTGTATTTTTTCTTAATATTGAAATTTTTCATGGCACACTGCAATCAACTCAAATGTATATTTTTAAGCACAAATGAATAAGGCACTCAATATAAATCCATTTAAAATAACCAATATTTTTTTGCCTATGTGAGAAATAAGTAAAAACTTGGTGCTAACCTTTCTTTTTAATCATCTTGTGTCTTTTCTCATATCTGATTTTCTGATAAACACTATCACTTCTCACACACATTACTAAAATCAGTTCCTTTCTTTGCATAACAGTCAAATCTTTAGATTGAACTTCAGTCGTATTGCAAATTTCTTTTACTCGCAACTTCCCTTTTTCCCCCTTTCTTGTTATTAACAATCATAATATATATCTGGGAAAGTGACCACTGTTGCTGGCTATTATGATCCCCCCATTCCATAAGTACAGCTTGGCATGCTGGACCTAATACTTTGGATTAGGTCTCTGAAGAATATGAGCTGAGAACTGGGATACGATGGGTCTTGTTTTGGAGACAGCAAATAGAAAGGACCAAAACTGAAAACAAAAGTAAGTAGACTGCCCAGATAATGTGTAAGTCTAAAAATCAAGTTAGAAAGACCATCCATCTCTCCATCTACCTATCCAGTTAGAAAATTTGCATTACATTAGCCAATGAGAGAAAAGGTCTCTGTTCTCTTCAAACAGACATTCTAAAGGGACAAACCCACAATAAACAAATTAAAATAAAATAAATATTATTCCTTCACTAAAAAAATAATCCATAAATAAATGACAATAGCAAAACCATCAAATAACAATAAGGGCTATAAATGAAATCAAACATAATTTTAGAGTGACCAGTGTAGAGCAGGGGAAGGAGTACTGGGTTACTTTAAATAAGATTATCATGGGAGAACCCTGATATAATTTTTGTAATGAAAATTGAATGATAAGAAGGAACTTAGAGGGATGACTGGATGACTCAGTAAGTTAAGCATCTGCTTCTGGCTCAGGTCATGATCTCAGAGTTTTGGGATAGAGCCCTGTGTCCGGCTTCCTACTCAGCAGGGATTCTGCTTTTCCCTCATCCTCTGCCCCTCTCCATCTCTCTTGTGCATGTGTTCTCTCTCTCTCTCTCAAATGAATAAATAAAACATTTGAAAAAAAGAAGGAACCTAGAGTATATTTATCTGGATGAGCACTATATAGAATTGTTGAATCACTATATTAGATACCTGAAACTAATGTAACACTGTATGTTAATTTTACTTCAATTAAAAAATAATAATAATAAAATAAGGAACCAGCCATGGGAAGAGCTGGACAAAGTAAGAGCAGTAATTTACTGCCTACTACTGTATTTCATCTATTTTAAGGTGCACGTTTTTTCAGATTAAGTCTCTCTAAAATTGGGGTGCATGTTATAATTGGTACTAGCCAGATGGAAGTCATGAACTTATAGCAGTTCTCTACACATGTTTGAACTTCCTTGTTATTTTTAATAGTATGATGGCACAACGTCATTGCCACGAGTTTTAACCAAGTTTTAACCAAACAAACCATTTAAGGACCATTTGAGAAAGAAATGAGTTAATAGGGATCCACTGTATAAAAACATTGCACTAACATTATCTGGTGAGATCAAGAAACCATTAGCATAAACCTTCTAGAATGACTGGCAACAGTGTGGAAGAATATTTTAAGAGCTAGATTTCAGTACTCAACCAATTCTTTGATGGCATAATGAAAGCAAATAGTTGAAAAGTGACCGTAGGGGCACCTGGGTGGCCCAGTCAGTTAAGCATCTGACTCTTGATTTTGGCTCAGGTAATGATCTCATGGTTGTGAGATAGAGCCCTGTTTAGGGCTCCAATTACGCAGGGAGCCTGTTGAAGATTCTCTCCCTCCCTTTCCCTCTGCTCCCCCTCTCACACACACAGATGCTTGCTCTCTATCTCTCTCTTAAAAAAATTAAGTAATTTTTTTAAAAAAGTGACTATGGGTTAGATTATCCCAATGGGAAAAAAAAAGTCTTATGATTACCTCAACCAATTTATTTTGATAATTTTAAAATTTTTTTACATAGAGTGACATGATAAAAATTACATCTAAACTTCTAATATTAAAAGGGTCTTTGAATATATGACACAAGTATCAAGTGATATGTAAGAATTGTATTACAGTTTGTCAATATTTTTCCATTTAATGGTACATAAAATAACAGTTTATCTTAAAATTGATGGCATCTTTTAAAAAAAAATTATTTATTTTAGAGGAGGGGAGGGGTAGAAGGAGAGACCAAGAGTCTTAAACAGGCTCTGTGCTCAGTACGGGGCTCCATCTCATGACTTCAAGATCACGACTTGAGCTATAACCAAGAGTCAGACACTTAACAGACTGTGCCACCCAGGTGCCCCCCAAATTGATGCTAAATTAATACTGAGATCACTGTTCTTTCCAAAGATCTGCCATGTAATAGTAAGTAAGGCAGAAATGATCCCAATATTTACAGTGTTTTCACTCTAGTAGAGAATAAAAATAATATAACAGTAATAAATTGGTAATTACAAGTTGTGATAATTACTACAAAGACAGAAATAAAAACAATTATGCACAGTGTGTACATGAAGTGTATACATGAAGAATGGGGTGGGTTGATGAATCTAATTTCAATTTATGGGGAGGTATATATTGTTGGAGAAAGTTTGTCAGAGGCTACTATCATAAACTAAGACTTGAAGGAAGAGTCAGTTATGTGATGGGTTGTAGAAGAATATTTCAAGGAAAGGAAAAAGCATATACAAAGTAAAGTGTTTGTTATATTCTAGGAATAGAAAAAACCTGGAAGACTGAAGAGTTAAAGAAAAGAAGGGAGAATGGCATGGAAAGATTGGGATGGTAAGCTGTATGGGAGGCAGAACTTTCAGGATATTGTGGACAGCATTCAGAAATTTTTATTTTACTTTCAGCACAAACAGAAGGTACTGAGGAATTTTGACTATGGAAGTGACATCATCAGAACTATTTATTAATTAGGTCATTCTGGATACCCTTAAGAGACTGGGTTATAGGCAGGAAAGGGAAATTAGAAGACCAGTTAGAAAACTATTGCAATTTTATAAGTGAGAACAAACGATGGTTGAGACATGGATTACAGCAGTGGAGATCAAGAAAAAAAACAAGGGACTCTAGACATAGTTTTTGACAGTCATAGGACTTACCAATGAATTAGATGAACATTGAGGAGAAATAAAGGTGACCTGGAGTTTTCTAATTTAAGCATTCAAATGTATGATGATACCAATTTCTGAAATGGTAAGACCAATGGATGAATTGTTTGGGAGGTGAGAAATTAGGTGCAAGAGCTTCAGATTTGGAGATACTAATCTAGAATATATGTTGGTCATCTATGCAAATTTTATATGTACATTTATTTGTATTCACAAGTCTGAAGTTCAGATGTAAACTCTGATATAATACTGAACTTTTTTTTTGCAAATATGTAAGTTAGCACAGTATCTGTAGGTCTAACAGAGGAGGATAGGCATGTCAAAGATACTGAATACAAAACATCTTGAGAGGATATCCATCCAACAGAATAGCATAATGACAGATGATAGGATATGACATTATCCATTAGATTTTACAACATGGAGCTCACTGATATTCTTGAAAAAAATAATTTGGTTGAATAGTGTGAAAACAGAATGGGAGAAAATGGTAACAGGTAACTCTGAATAAGTTGTTCAGAGTGGACAGCCATAGGGAAATCCAAAACAAACACTAGGCAAGGCTTAAGGCAGTTGATCTTAATGAGATGGGAGGGGAGAGTTTATCTTGCAGTGTCTTGAAAATGTTCAAAAAATGAAAATGTTCAAGTGAAGCTAAGAGGTGGTGTGTAGACATAAACCTTGTCCACAAGTAGATCTGGCTTTTTAGAGTTACTCATAATCTCAATTTTATTTTACTTTAATTTTTTTAAATATTTTTATTTTATTTATTCATGAGACAGAGAAAGAGAGAGAGAGAGAGAGAGAGAGGCAGAGACATAGGCAGAGAGAGAAGTAGGCTTCATGCAGGAGCCTGATGTGGGACTTGATCCCGGACCCTGGGATCATACTCTGAGTCAAAAGCAGATGCTCAACTGCTGAGCCACCCGGGCGTCTCTCATAACCTCAATTTTAAACTGAGTATTGTTCCAATTAGGAGAGGCCTTACCAGCTTTGTCATTCTCATGGAAATCCCATACTAGGTTTCCCTGTCTGGGCTCCTATTAAAATATTTTTGGAAAGGCTTTTCAAATTGGTTCTCTAGAGTCCAGTAGAAATTCTAGGCATCTTGAGGCTGCTGGTAGGGATACTATAACATATATTGGACCTTGAAGAATGACATTTTTGTGACAAGATAGTTTTCCAGGAATTAGTGTCATAACAGGGATTACCATAAATTCTCACTTAGAAAATGTTATCCAGTAAAATTTATTTGTTATCCAGTGAATTTTAGATAATAAAAAATAGGCAAATAAAAGATAAAGTTATCAATTGAATATTCTATATAAAATTTATTTCATTAAGAGTGCTAGATCCATATTAAGTCAATCAAATGAATATAGTGATTTGCTACAGATTATGTTTAGGCAGGTGAAACAAGGAGATAAGAATTCATGGTATACGGAGAGAAACAGAAAAACAAAAACAAAAAACATTTGTGGACAGTAGTGTGGGATAGGAGCAGGAATAAGTTGGTAGTACATCTTTGGTCATGGTCAGATAGCCAAGAGTCACATATTTATAATAATAAAAAAGACAAAACTGATATCATCTTTTTAAAAAAGATTTTATTTATTCATGAGAGACATACAGAGAGAGGCAGAGACATAGGGAGAGGGAGAAGCAGGCTCTCAGTTGGGAGCCTGATGCACCAATAGATCCCAGGACCCCAGGATCAGGATGTGAGCCAAAGGCAGAAGGCTCAAACACTGAGCCACCCAAGCATCCAGACACCAGCTTTTTTAATGTAAAGGAAGTGAAACTAAAGGGCCAGGATTGAGGACGCATCTTCATCCCCATTTAGGAGTTTCCTTCTCTAAACTATCATTACTTCTAAATCTTTGCATGAAAATACCTTTCTTTCTTTTCATGGCATTAGTAGAGTGTTTGAGCTTGAGAGGGTGGTTAAAGATTTGATAAATAATAACTTCTTAATGATAGAACAAGAGATGTTGTGAAGTTTCTTTTACATCACATAATCAGTAAAAGTCTCCCAGTCAAAGGCTGTAATAAATCTTTGGAATTCAAGTGTAGTTGGAGATAATTTGCTATACGCACAGGGAAAATATACTGACTAGCATCAGCCCTCTAGTTGATGGAGAAGTGTTTCCTTATAAAATCTTCCTTGCTAAACTGGGACTAATTGTAGTGAGATTTTACCAAGAAATAAATCTTAGAAAGAGTGTCTTTGGGACGCCTGGGTCGCTTAGCGATTGGGCACCTGCCTTCAGCTCCAGTCATGATTCCAGGATCTAGGATCGAGTTCCCGAGTCCTGCATCAGGCTCCCTCCCTGTATGGAGCCTGCTTCTCCCTCTGCCTATATCTCTGCCTCTCTTTCTCTGTCTCTGATGAATAAATAAATAAATCTTAAAAGAAAAAAGAAAGAGTGACTTGTTACTTTTGTTAAAGATGAGCAACGTGTATCCTCTTCCACAATAAATAGAGAAGGGTAAAATAGGAAGGCATTTCCATTTCATCTTTTTTTTTTTCCCTTTTGTACTCTTGATTGCAGAATGTAATAAACTTACTTTTAATTGGAGGAACTGATCTTATAATATTCTGCATTTAACCTTAAACTCTACCCCTTGCTTCAATTAAGTAGAACCAGATAAAACCGAAATGCAGCACTAAGGAATTTCAAGCTTCACAGCCAGCTGAGAAGGCAAAGGCCAAAGAAAACTGTGATCTATTGTGGAGGGAGAGACAAAGAATTGCTGAAGGGAGGTAGTTAAGTCAGTCGGGTATGACGAGGAATGTCTGAAGGCCACATAAGTGCCAGCCTTGACAAGGCTGATATCATAGCTGTGTAGTCAGCAGGACCTATACGTACTTTTTTTTTTCCTTTCTCTACCTCCTTATATATTAGCTATATTTTCAATTTTCTTTTGTTGGCCACAAGCTGGTAGACATTACCAGAAGATGCAATGTCAGGCATAACTAAGTACCTCTGAAATAAGAACCAACTTCACACATGGGACACAAATATTTACAGTAGAAAATACTACAGTTTGAATTTAGAATCATTGAAATATAGACTAAGAAATCATTTTTTGCTTCAGTGAACAGCAAATTACTTAAGTAGCAAGCTCTTTTTTTTTTTTTAAAGATTTTATTAATTTATTAATGAGAGACACAGAGAAAGAGAGGGAGAGAGCCTGACGTGGGACTCGATTCCGGGTCTCCAGGATCAGGGCCTGGGCTGTAGGCGGCGCTAAACTGCTGAGCCACCCAGGCTGCCCCAGTAGTAAGCTCTTGTTCCTTTTCCTATCACGATCTTAAATAATCCCAACGATACATACATACATCATTAAATTAACGTTTTTAATTTAATGCATTGATTACCAATTCTTTTGCCATAGATACTTTTTTTTTTCTTGAAAAGGTTGGAGCATGTATTGGATGAAGCAGTTTGTTACACGAAATAAAACTCATTAAAATTGTGATGTTGAGTTGAGGTTGAAGATAGAAAACATTTTTCAGTTTGGTTACCAAAGCCTATAAAACATACTTGACTAGAAATACTGCTAGTTTGTAGTCTTGTTTTCCTTAATCATGGAAGGTTTAGAAACTTCAAAAGTTAATAATAGTTAAATTGAAAACTATAGCATGTGCACACTGTAATAGAATATTTGGCATTTCAAAATATGTAATTATGTCTCCTGCATATGTTCTCTAGGGAAAGAGAGGAAAAACTGAATGGGAAGTCATCAGAGAGGAAGAGAAACCATGAGAGACTCTTAACTACAGGAAACAAACTGAGGGTTGCTAGAGGTGATGGGTAACTGGATGACGGGCATCAAGGAGAGCACGTGATGTGATGAGTACTGGGTGTTATATGCAACTGGTGAATCAGTGAACACTACATCAGAAACTAAATATGTACTATATGTTACCTAATTTAAATTTAAAAATTTTTAAAAACAAAGAAAAGCAACTGAATTTGTGTAATGTTCTAAGGCAAGAATCAATATAAATGGATTATCCTCTTTCTTAGATGGCAAAGGGACAATATGAAGCTGACAGATTCATCTAAATCTTTTTGGCCACAATTTACAAACTTTCAACAAATATTTACTGGGACCTATTTCATCCCAAGGGCTTCCAAATGGCCCAGATTATCTCTGTGGTGGAATGAAGGATGCAAAGGATTATACTCCAAAGGTACCATTTATGAGACTTGTGAGGAATTTCAGAAATTCTGAAATTTCAATTTAGTTATGCTAAGTGACCAAGCAAACCTTTATAACTCTAGGCCACAGCTATCTAATCTATAAACATGAGGAAAATCAAACGATAGGGAATATACAGTGGACACCCAATAAACATTGATTCCCTCTTCAGATTCTATTTTAAGCTCTAAAATTCGGTGATACTGAAATTAGAGCCAAGCTGGAAACTGACCCATGATTATTTAACTACATACTTTATTACTGTGATAATACTGATTAGTGTGAAATTTAACATGCCTTTGAATGAACTTTCTCAGGAGTGGCGATAAAGCTCCACTCACATGTGCCCCATATAAACAACTGCAGAACATTAATCATGCAAGCTATTGCAATGGACAATAGGTTTTGCTATTGTACATATTTGCTATTATTTATTTTGTAGTAGAACTTAAAGAATGTGTTCAAGCGGGAAAAAATGTTCTCTATTGTAGTTGTATACCGAATGTACTTGATACTCTGAGCAAACACCTCCTCTCTGACAAAATTGTTTTCATTAATAACCATGTGGTAATCATTATTTTCTTTATTTGTTCTTTGGTTTAAAATAATTGATATAAAACAAAGAATAAATTTAAATTTGCAAGCTATTATTTAAAATCAGTAGAATAAGTTTTATGTGTGACCCAGAATTTTCTAGTTCCCAAACAAATTATTGTTATCTTGTATTTGCCCTGCTTTATTATTTTATAAACTTAAACACAAAGGACGTCAAGTAATCACATAGAATAACAGACTTGAAATAACTCAAGCTCTACTGCTTTCATCTTTATAATCCTGCACCACTACTATCATTGTTAATTTTGAAACTACAGTTGTATTAATACCACATCCACACTGGGATTAAACACAGGGCATATGTAATAACACATAGGCTGGTCACATGAACTGCTCTGAGAAATCATTTTGAATAAACTTACTCTCTACTTACTCTACAGTGTGCAGTCAAGTGAAGGGGTCAATTGTAGAACTAGGAGTTCTCCAAATTAATTTCTATTATCAACAACATTTACAAAAAAATAAATAATTAAATTGTGTTAAAGCTTGCATATATTTTTTTTAAAACTCAACAGTGACCAGGACATTTTTTTTTAGAACTTTGATCAATAAAAAATATCTTTCACCGACATATTTTATACCTAGCATGTTTTAAAATTTATAGTCTATAATAATAATTAAACAGACCAGCTTTTCTCATTTTATATTCTCCAACAATGCTCCCTTAAGTATGCCTTCACAAGTTCCCCTCTTGGTACACCACTGCTCCAGTGTCAGAATTTTACTAGGTTAAGATCTTTTCTTTCCTACTCAGCTACAGCATTCATTAGGGTCACATTTGTTACTATCCTAAGAAAATTCAAAATAATGGTCCAAACATCAAGAGTTAGAATCAAGAGTTAGAATCTAAGAAGTATTCACATCCCCCTCACATAAGGAAGATGTAGGAGATATTCCTGATTGGCAGGCAAGGAATTGCAGGAATAGATAGGGGCCTCTACTTCACCTATAATCAGGGATCCAGGCTGATAATTACCCTGTGGCCTGGAACCTATAATTTTCAAGGAGTTATTGTCATTGGGGTGGAAAGAGGGGGCACATACTTTAAATTATTTTATGGACTAGGTTTAAAGGGAGCATGTACATGTCTACTTACGATTGGTTGACTTCAACTTAGTTATATAACCACACAAATAAAAAGGAAACCGGAAAATTGGTTCTAATTGTCTCCTGAAGATGAGAGAGAAGTCATTGTTGAGCAACTAGTTGGCTCTTTCACACCAACTCTAAAACCTTTGTCTGATTTAGCAAGAATTTACCCCAGTCCCTAATATTCCTTAAGTTTCAACACAGCATCTTTAGCTCTTACTGTACTACCACTCTTCCATATGTTGTCATGCCACTTGCCCTAATTAAAGTACATTATAATTGAAAGGACATGAGATGTTGAATTCCAGGTACCATGAACAGAAATCTATAGACATTAACTCCTTTCATCTCAGCAACTAATTTGATCCAATGTTCTTTCATAAAAGTCCTTTTCCTAATGACCCCTACATTCTACCTTTAGGTACTTGGTCCTTTAGGACTTTGTAAACACTGAAGTATGATTATATGACTGCTAATACAAGTTTCTCACTCAAACCCTAAAAATGAATGAGGAAAAAAAATCACTTTGTGTTTATACCATCCCTATCTATACTTTCCTGTTTCATACCCAGGTGACCTATACCCTTATTTTACTCCACAGGAGGCCCCTTCCGACATCATGTAACCCAGTTATCTCTTCTTTGACCAGCAAACCAGACATTTCCTATACTTTCTTAGATACCACTTACTCATTTCTCTTTCCAGAGCTATTCAGTCTTAGGTGATACTGAGTCAATGCGATATTCATTTATGCCATTGGATACTAATATAGAAGACCTGCCAAACATTGAATATTACTCTAATGTGATGAGTAAAATTTCATAAACCATGCATGAGAAAGCCAGACTACTTTATTTATGACAATGTGGACTTGAAGCTAAATGGGGTACAAAATTTTAATAGAGGTGATTTTTGGTTTCATTATAGGTTTGTAGATGACTGCAAGTAGGACTTGACTAAATTATATCTCTTAACATAAGTGCTGTAATTATTGATAGGTTCAGGTTGTAGAAGACAGAATGGTTAAGAGCAGAATGAAGAGAGAAACTAACTGGTTAAAGCATATTCTTCTGGTTTTGAAGGTCAATGCCATAGATATTATTTAATAAGTTAAAATAAATGATGTGTTAATGTAAAAATTTAAATATAATCTGAATATATTTTGTTCATTTTACACAAAAATATATATTTAGCCTCATTTCATTAATTAGAAGAAATAGACATTATACTTTTTCAGAACAAAAGTGCATCATCAAACCCATGGAAAGGACATTTGCTTTTACTTCTGGCTTCTGAAATAATGAGAATATTTCATCCCCTGGCCTATTTATGTACATAATGAGATTCTAAAATAAACAGAGACAATCACCAGGCTCCACATCAACAAAATGCCTTCAAGCAGCTTTAGATTCTGGGAAACACTAATGAAGAGTGAGCAAGATAAAATATTAGACAAAGTCCAAAACAATCAAGTTCTATACATGACTCTAACTCTGTGCCCTTTGATAAGTCATTTTTCCTCTCTAGGCCTCACCTCACTGTACTAGTTGGTTGGTTTTCCTTATCCATAAATCAGAGAGTTGGTCACTTCCATCTCTAGCATAGGATACTTTAAAAAGTGTAAATACTACTTAATCAGCATAACTTTTAGGAAAATAACAATATCATTTTATTATGTAATCCTTAGTACTTATATAGTAAATACTCTAATAGTATACAGTATTTAGGATATATAGGATAATAGTATTTACTATGCAATTTCTTCTATTAAATAGATGAATCTTCCTTTATAAGGCATATAGTAATACATCAGTGACATTCATTTGTCACATAATTCTAAGGCGCTCAGACAGAGGAGGGAAAACCTAGGTATTTTCTATCCTCCTGAAATTCTGAAACAGATCCAGTCAGAAATGACACCATTTAACCTGGGTCACACACCTAGAATATTCATACAACTACCCAGTAGCAAAAATGATTCACTAAGGACAGAGGGAGGGTGCTGATTTGTTAAATTTCACTGAGACTTTTGTGTGAGTGAAAAAACGCTGTTAAATTTCCTGCCCTGAACTTCATCTGTATGTAGTATTATATTTTTTGCATTTTCCCAAGAATAATAATTATAACCTTTTATAAAGAGTGGGTTTGTTCTCAACAGAGTCAACCCCTCCACCACCTACCCCAGGGAACAACACTACTATTGTCATGTGGACAAGCCAGCAATGAAAAAACAGAGGACTGTACCTGTTTGTTCACTGTTATCAAATGCCAGCCTGGGGGCTACCCCTGGTAAGACAGTTCTGACTTAGAAACCACAGAACAACATAAACTCTTCTGAGAAAATCTTTTGTGTGCAAATAGAGGTTTAGCAGCATGCTTTCTTCCTGGTAGGAAAAAGAGCACGCCTCCCTTACCATCAACCTTCAAGGTGCATTTATCCTTTGCAAACTCAGTATTATGAATAAAGATATATTAAGCTTCCCATGGCCATCCAGCTTTAGTTTTAAGAGTGAAAGATGAAGGACTTAGGACAAGAAAATGATATCAGTATGATATCAAACCTATGTTTGTCTGACAAAAAAGTAATTACTTGAATCACTTATAGATATGTTGAATTACTGCCATTTGTAAAATAAATCTTAACTTTATGTGGCAGAACATGTCCTCCTAATATAGAGCTCTCAAAACAACATTCTAGGTGTGAATTTAGGATGATCTGAAGCTTGGTTTCAACCTTAGATGATTTAGGTTCAGTGTGCAGGGGACAGAGTGCTTTCAATTGGTTCCCTTGGGTAGAATATAAGTGTAAATATGCTAATAGCTTTAAATAAATAAACACATAAACAAATAAGTAAAAAAGAAAACAGGTGCACATCATAGATACGCGCTGAAGTGAATACCTATTTCCTTTACTCCCTTAGTTAGTACAGTTTGTCTCAAATTCTAGGTGTGTGATTTCACAAATCCTGTTGACTGTGGCAACTATCTCTGTAGATACACAAAGAGAAGTTGAACATGTATCTCAGTGAAAGAGAGAGAGAAGGATAAAGAGAGAGGTGTCAGAGAGATAGAGTCATGTGTGTTTGAGGGAGAAAGAGACAGGAGGATGGGGGGAGGATAGGATTGTAGAATTCATTTGTAATTTACTCTTTTACTCTTTCTCCTGCCAAAATGTTTCAAAAGAAAGTCATGTGTTTTAAAACATAAAAAAAATTGTAAAAATTAAAAAAAAAAAGAAAGAAAACCAAACGGGTTCTTGCAAGACAGACCCTAGAGCACTTTGAAAACATCAAATAAAACCACTCCAGCATGTTCTCCCCATGTGATGCCTTTGTACATTCATTTCAGCCTGTGGGCACATTTCCCGACACACAAAAGGTTTCAGTGCCATGTTGATAGATATAAACGCATATGGATTACTCATTTGCCATTCTGTGTATTGAATTGCATACAATTTTCTATAAAACTAATTTTATATGAAAATGAATTCTTGGAAGCCAAATATTATTTCAGATCATGATTAGAAAAGCAGGGTTATAGCTAGTTGGTTATGTTGTTCCTTGGGCATGTGTCCATGACACGCAGGGTGTATGGTTATACGTCAAGTTAGAAACTATATATATAGACATGTATTAGTATATGTATTATCTGTGCATATATGTGTATATAAACATATACATAACCTATATTATATTTATATGGAGATATTATATATATGTATACACACAGACACAGCCTCTTTTTTATTATCTATTTATAAGCCTATTTTTCTATGTCTCTCTTTGATCTTCTAATTTGTCTTTTGCTTTGTTCTAGGCATGCATCAGCCTTTATTTTTCTTTTCAAAACTTTGAAATAGAGAGGACCTGTTCACCTGTATGGATTTATTATTATAATCATTTTATAGAGAACTGATTCTGGAATCTAACATAATGAGCAATGTTTTACATACTACAACTTTTCTCTTTAGTCACAAAATTCAGATGTGAAGCAAAAAAGAAATAGTTATTAAATACACTTCCATGCCATGCAGATAACAGACATGGTTGTTATTTGCTTCATATTAAAAAACCGTGGTTTCACATACAGAAATAAAAGCTATGTTGAAACTTTCACAGCAGTTCTATGCAATCAGGGGTCCAAGCTGTCATTACTTTACATATAGGGTAAAATAATACATACAAACATATGAGATAAATCTACAAACATATGTAAAATGCCACCAAGATGCCTTCCCTAAGCCTTTATCTTTGAAGTGAAGATTCTAATTTTAGAATGCAACCCCTAAGCCTCATGTGGTTCCTGAGTCTGGAAACCAAGCTGACTCTCTGCAGGTGTCTCACATCTCCACTGTTTTGACAGCACATGGTTCACTTCTGTTTCACACACTGTCAGAGAGACCCAGCCGTGCTCCAGCAATTGAGCTACCAAAAACACTATTAGCACTAACCTGCCCTTTCCTTAGAAGTTCAAGTTCTCAAGCAAACAATAAGTAGGTTTAATTATTGTTAAAGGCCCCAGAAAATACCCTTTAAAATAGATCTTGGCTATTTAAAATAAGTCATCAAAATATCCTTATTGCAAGTTCAGCACATGAGGAGGGGTAAAAAACATATTTTGTATTGTTTCTGCTTCTTTAGAACTAAGTATGAAATACCTAGGCATTCAAATCCCAGGCTTTTTTATGTAATGGGGATTTAAAAGGAAGCAATGATTAATGAGTTTCAGATACAGTATAAAGGTAATCTCTGGGGAAACACATTCTTAGCTGAATTGGTAGCTCTCCCCAGCGGGGACATTTGAATACTTTGAGAGGAACTAAGAAATTAAGAAATGAACAAAAATGAATAGGATTTGCTTGGCACCACTGGGAGACCTTGGCTTAAACTCAGTATTTAAAACCAACTAAATTGGTTTTGTTGCTCAGCTCATGTTCTTTTTTTTTTTCCTCCCTAAAAGTCATCCAAAGGTTTTTTGTTTTGTTTTATTTTCCTGAGGTTTCACTGCCTTAGCAGAGAAGTAAAACAATTTGTTTTAAGAAAATAATGGATCTATCTTTAATAACACATAGCTAAATGTAAATGCATGTGGATATCATTATTAAATATTCTTATCCCTATGCTAGGAAATAAATACACATTAAACAATTAAGCCCTGATAAAGGTTCCTACATATCCACATGGAGTGGTATTTTTAATTAAATTCTTGAATTTCAATTCCCAAGTGTTCAGAAAGCAAAAATGCAATATTGTTCTCTGTTGATTTGGAAGGGTTAATGTCATGTCCTCAATTGTTCTAAAGAAGTAGGTTGAGAACTAAGAAAAAGTGATTCATATTCTCCCTTAGAACTTTTCCAGGAAGACAGGTAGCAGGTAGGTACTTTAAGTGATAAAAGAAGAGGAAAAAAAATCTAAGAAAATTCTTCTTTCATTTCAGAATTGAAAAATTTACTATAACAAGTATTAGGTGATTTATCTATAGTACAAGTGGGATGAGAATATGAATCTTCTGGTTGCTATTGAAATTAGGCTTTTCTAAAATCAAATACATCTGTCAATAAAGAATCGATAAAGAACACAGCTTATACAGATGTGGCAAAGATCAACTAAAAAACTTAATACTCTTAAATATTATTCCTCCATTGAGAAACGATATAGAGAAGGGAGAAACGGGAAGGGAAATAATGTCTATTTTGTGCTAATCACTATTCCAGGGAATTTGCATGCATTTTTTTCCATTCAATTCTCATTTTCAGATGAGAAAACTGATGGATAGTACTTAACTGTTTTGACATTTCCTTTGTCAGTTGTAGTGCTAGTATGAAATTTCAACTATATCAGGTTTCAAAGCTCAGGTTCTTTCTACTTTTTCATGCTGTTGGGACAAGAGAGTATGTTGAAATGTTTTCACATTCTAGAACACACCTTCTCATCTAGAACACACACAGGCTAGATTTGAATTGTGATAATAAATCCACATTCTCAAGCAAAAGTTGTATTTTGGGATCAAGACGCTTTTGATTTTGTTTCTGAGCTCCATTTTTGTTCCTTTGCCCTCTCCCAAACTATTGTGACTTTATGCCCAAATTTAGAATATATCTTAGACACAACAAAAGTCACTTAATTCTCTGTGATTGTGTTACCTTTTTTAAATGGGTGAAATGCTAATCAGAGAACTAGAAATGGCAACAGAGTTGGCTCTTACACAAACATTATTGATACGTATGGATTTTCCACTGTTTGCACTTTGCATCTCACTGATTTTATCACATTTTTTTCCAAAGGACTTTTTCCACAGTACAAACTAGGTGGTTTAAGTAGCCATTTGCAATTATAATTAAGATACATTTTTCAGGAAGAAAACCATTTTGGGGCCTGTCATTTATATTTATCTCTACACGTGTAATTTAGAAACACAGTAAAGTTTTGGAGCTTCTATTTCTATTAATTTGAGGATTATATATGACTGTTTATTTCTTCTTTAAAAATCTAAGTTTTTATGATTCTGAAGGAAAATGTTTCTTCTCTAGCACTGATAATTCCTTGGTCACATTTTAATGGATTAAAATGTAAATGAACTGAAAAGTTACACCAAATCTCTCCCTGGTTTAAATTTAAATCAGATATCAAAATTGGCACGAGACGGCTCAACAAATACTATTAAGTTTTAAGTATTTTTCAATATTTTACATTTAATAATGAACCAAAGCTAATGTAAGAAGCCACTGTGCATTGTGATACATATTAAATACATAAAACAATCAGTGAGCTACTTAAATTATGCAGATGATTTTCAATGAAATCACAAAGGAGCTGATAACCTATATTGTGACCTCTGATGTATTTATTTTACACAAATGATATTTAGATTTTCTTAATTCTTAAGAGGCACTTGAACCGAGACACTAATTCTTGATTCACCCCTTCTCCCTAAGCACCATAGGCCTGTATTTGAAGCATGATACAATTTTAATTGCAAAGATTTATCATTATGACATGTAATTTCTAACTACATGAAATGACAATGTAATGCATAGGTGTGAAACTCAGTCGCACATTCACTATGTGAAAAGTGACAGCAATCACATAGGCTGCTTCCTTGCTTCATTTCATTTTTCTATCTATGTTATATAAAAGATATATCTATAGATATGCCAAGTCCTACTTCATTATTTTTCCATATTTTCCTTACAAAACATACTAAACTGTATTCTTTGAGTGACACTATAAAGCTCATGTCACATTTCATTGTATTTTGTAGATAATTGGTGAATGTGGATTACGATTGAGTTATCCGTGAACTCCAGAGTTTCTTTTGTTTCATTTTCTTCTAATTAATAAATGAAAGTGCATCCCTAAACACATAGGAATTGATATATAATTTTTAAAAAATCTTTTAAATTGTCACCTCCCTCTAGTTCCTTGAATAAAATCATACTTCTGGAATGATATAATAGAAAGATCACTAGACTAAGACAAGGACAAAAAGTTTATCTTCAGAGGACACACAACTTCTAGAGGTAAATCAAAACAAAATAAAACACACCCCAAATACAGTCATTTATCTGTTCTTTTGAATTCTAGTATTAAGAAAGAAAAAACCATGAAGTTAATTCCCAGTTAGGGCATTTTATTTAATTCTGCTACCATACTCTCTCATTTTAGTTTCTAATATCAATAGGAATAAACATAAATAGCTTCACAAAATACTTTCCAATGTTATAATAATTCAACTTATTTATGCAATAGGAATCCCTTTTAGTGTCATTTAATTTCTTAGGTAAAGTATCTACACTAAACAAAGTCTCATTAAAGAGTAAAATGGTAGGCTGCCTCAAGAATGGTACCTGGATCATGTGAGTCCTTTCATAGATTCCCAACCAAGTAGCATATAGCAGAAGGCAAAAAGAAGTTCAGGGTCATATATCTCCTTCCTTTTCATAACCTCATAACATGGTGAAACAAAAAAAGAAAAATCTGGAATTATACTACCTGGCTTCAATTCTGAACTCCATAAATCACTGTGTGCTCTATGGCAGGTTACCGAGTATTTTGAAACTATAGTTCTTTATCTTCAAAAGGGAAATAACTATAGTAACTTACTAAATAGGGTTATTATAAAGATGAAGAGAGATAATGTTTGTAAATAATTTACTTCTACATAGTAAATGCTTATTACGTATGGATAGTATTAGTAGTAGTAGTAGAACATATATTCTGGGCTATATTGAGTCATATATATATTTTTTTGTTTTCTAGATTCATTATGCTAAAAGGAGTAGGTAAAGTCATTAAAACAAAAGACAACACACCAAAAAAAATTCTAGTAATACATATAATTTAAAAATTAGAATTTATAGGGGTGCCTGGGTAGCTTAATCTTGATTTCAGCTCAGATCATGAACTCAGGGTCCTGGGATCTAGTGCCCCTGCTCCTACTCCCACCCATCAGGCTGTGCTTTCAGAAGGGAGTCTGCTTGAGGATTCTCTCTCTCCCTCTGTCTCTCCTCTCATCCCCTGTACTCTCTCTCTCTCTCTAATTTAAAAATCTTTTTAAAAAAATCCTAGAATTTACAATAGGATATTTGGACATCACCAGATACATAACCAATACAATATAGAAACACCCCCACTAAATATAAAAGCAGAGTGTTTAGAGAATTTGGTAACATTAAAATTATGTATTATTTATTTTATCAACAGTTTCCAGAATATGCCCATTAAATATACAATTAAAGTTTGAAGTCCCTTTATTTCATGGTAATCAAGAATGCTTTTCTTGATACCAGCTTTTTTCAACATTATTGATACCACAAATTCAAATCTCTAAATTGTATCTCAGAGTGAATGAAATTAAGCAATTTGAATGATTTTTGAGGCAAGAAAATGTCATGGTTCTGTTATTCCTTACTTTTCTCAGTAAATATTCCTCAAAATTATTATGGTTGTTATGATTGTTATGATTCAATAATCAAAACAACTCGACTTAGCCTGTAAGAAAATTATAGCTAAAAAATATAAAATATATTACACAGAGAGAGTCAAAAAGTATTAAAAGCAGGGGAAGAGAAAATATTATGAGCCCTGCAATAACAGAGAATAGTATTGTATTGAACTTCCAGGTAGGCCGGCAAAGAAGATACAAGTGAAAATCCTCTTTAATCTCTGATATCCTATTACAATCCTAAACTCTAGTTGATGTCTATTACTAAGAGAGCAAGTTTAAGGGAAATTCCTAAAACATGCAATTTTTGTTTGTTTGTTTTTTAACTATATTTTCAAATCTTTTGACAGTGGAGACAATAAATCAGATAACTCTCAGAAATAACAGAAAACAAATAGTTCAAATTTCCAGGTCAGTTTATTACATCAAAAGATGTTGAGCCATGGAAATTTATATTTTTTTATTCCCTGATAGATGCAAATAAATGGAAAATTCCATTCATCATTTATGAAATATTGGCCATTTTTGTGTTTTTTGATATACTTCCATGGTAAACAATTTTACCATTATACATATAGCTCTTTTCTAGAAAGTAGTAAAAGGTTTGTTGTAACTCTATTCTCTTTACATATTACAATATTTTATCAATTCTAAAATATAATTTTTATATTTGATATCGCTAAAATCTTGATTCATCCATATAATCTTTTACAATTATGCTGGGCTTTCCCTTTTTCTCTTGGTGTGGCTTGAAGACAATGACCAGTAAATATTTCTCCCAATTGACAGTGACTTAGATTTGATGAAATATGGTAGACATCTATTTGATAAAACATTTTATAGAGACATTTCTTTGGTGACTTATTTGTTATTAAATAAATATTATGCTATGAACATGAACTTTCGATGTGTAATGGAGAATCCTAAAGACATGGGTATTATTTATGCCAGAAAGAATCCTCACAGACTCTTCAAATATAGTTTTGTCTGTTAATTTATTATAATCTCATAATCCATATTTCTTCCAATAAAGTCATTTAAGAAACAGACATTGGGACCTGTTAATAACTAGATATCTACGTACTCTGGGAATTGCAGATGAGAGTAAAAATCTTTTAAAAAGATGACTTTTGGGTAGCCTGGGTGGCTCAGTCATTTAGTGCTGCCTTCAGCCCAGGGCGTGATCCTGGAGACCCAGGATTGAGTCCCACATCAGGCTCCCTGCATGGAGCCTGCTTCTCCCTCTGCCTGTGTCTCTGCCTCTCTCTCTGTCTCTCATTAATAAATAAATAAATAAATAAATAAATAAATAAATAAATAAATATCTTTTTTTAGAAAATGACTTTTTAAAAAAAGTCCCATTTCTGACAAATAGAAACTCTGCTATAATAACCAGAGCTTGAAGCTCCGTAGTTTATTCAAATATAAAATCTGGTTAGGTCCCAAGTCATAAATGATGCATTTGTATCTTACAATTTGATAATATAACCCTAACATGCTGTCAATGATTGTAAAAATAGGCTGTTTCTATTACTTTTACCAAAAGCATACTTTTCAAATTACAATGAATAATATTCATTGCAGGAACTGCATTTAATGTTACTTTTATAATTTACAATTTAACTTTCACAATCACTCATTTAAAGATAAGGAAACTAAGGTTTAGAAAGTTGAATAAGAGTATTTGAAGGGAGGGAGGCTCAATTGAGAGTCTATGCTCTGATTCTCCATGATATTCTGCATGTAAATATCCTTGCCTACTGCCATGGGTTCAGTAAAAGATGCTGTCCCTCTAGTGCTGCACTGTCTAATATGATCACTAATATGACCAATTATATGGCAATTTAAATTAAAATGAATGAAAAGTAGAAATTCATTTCCTCCAAACTAGCCACATTTCAAGTTCTCAGTAGCCACATTTGGCTACTCAATTGTGCAGCACAGATCAAATGCTTCCAGCATCACAGAAAGTTCTACAGGGCAACTGATGCTTTTGAAGATAAAACAGATTAAAATGGAGGCTCCTGACCCCATGCAGATGCTTGACGATAAACAATATAATAATTGGGGAGAATGCTTTCCCAATGCTTTCACATTGCAGTTGGTAGGTAAATATTTGTCAGAAATATAATATTTACTGAGAGAAGACAGGTAGGTAGAGATAATTTAGAATAACTCATATCTCAGCATGATGTCTTGAATATACAAGTGGAACAAAACAAAGCTAACAAATATTTGAATTGACATCACTTTCCAAAAGAATCCCAGACTTTTTACCAGTAAAATTGAGCCTATTAATAAATGTGAGTATGGCTAAGAGCTTAGTAGCTCTGATTTTTAAAAACCCATAGTTGAATGGCAGTGGCTATAAAATTAGTTAATAGATCTGATACTTTTAAATCAAATCCATGCATACAATATTGTCATTTTGTGGGTGTGAATTTATTTTGTCACCTTACCACCATTTTTCATACATACGTTCATGATGTATTAAAGTATCATTCAACAATTAAAATTAGAAAGTTCTTTCTAAAATGCAACCTTAAGATCTTCTGTTTAAAGTTTGGATTATATATGGTTATAGCCAATTTAGTATCTCACTGAGTATCGTCTCACCTGGAGACACTATTCTAAAAAATTTTTACAAATGACACAATATGAAGGCATGGAAAATAGATCTAAGTTCTAGAAGAAGGTACTCTGTTTAACCACAAGGCTTTTAGGTCAGTTTCTTAGATGTAAAATTAAAATAAAATACTACCCAGGTCATCGTGAAGAGGCTGTTGGGACCCTGAGGAGCAAAGATTCTCCTTCACCTTCTAAATGTCATAAGCAAATAAGCACATTTTCCCAATAAATGAGCTTTTTGACCTTACAGGTTTTCTTTCCTTAGAATATGTATGCTTTCTCTCTTAAGAAAGGGAATTTGCAGTTTTGGGTTATTTTAGGGACAGCAAAGAATGACGACAGAGTTTTGAAGTCTCAAGTAGGGAGTTTTCCTGAAACTAGGTTTCCTCCAATATTTTTCCTAAAGATGCTACAGGGATTAAAAAGAATGTAGTTCAGAGAATTAGATGCCTTCAGGATCCCTGAATGGGACATAAATCAATGGGGTTGCTAAGACCTGAGCAGATCATTTTAATACTTGTGACTAAAAATATGTTAGCTATAGGAGAAAGAATTATTCTATTCCCTGAAAATCCCACCATCTCATTCCTTATTTCTCCAGTAACAGCATCCTCTCTAATGTGTAGTACAGCAGGAGAAGAAATTCCCCTCCATTCAACACTCATCAGTTCTCTAAAGCTAAGAATGAGTCCTCAAAACTTGCTGAAATGGCCACTCTAACTGATCTCATATTTAAGATATTTACTCTCAAATATGCTTCTGTTTTACCTATACACTGTAACTATTGCTATCATTTCCCTTCTTCTAGTTAATATACACTCTCTGACATGGCAAACAATCTTCCTTGAAAACATTATTAGAGTCTCATTTTTAGAAATTGTGGATCTGATGTAAAAACTGATGCAGTTCTTGGATTCATAAGAATGTGCCACTCTTCAACGATTTCATCTGTCTCAAAGGATTTTCACTAGGTTAGTTTGGATCAAATCATTTTCCAATGAACTGATCCTTAAGCTAGGAGTAATCTTGGAAATATTATTTTTTCTTCAGATACCCACGATATGCCAAGTAGTTGTTCTTATGTAAATATTAGCAGTACCTTTGTCAAACATTGTATTTAACAACAACAACTTCTGAACTAGGCTATTTGAACTCACTCAAATATTACTAAGACCTTTCACAGAACAGTTAAAGAATGCTTAGCAACTCTAGTGTCAGAAAACAAACTCAGAATGAATATGTCTCTTGTCTAGGTCAAGGCAAATGTCAGGACCAATGAAGGGTGAAACATGATGATGGAGATTTGAAATGAAGGGCTGGGGTAACAGGTGCTTGGTGTGAGCACTGAAAGACAGGAGAGAAGTGCTATGAAGTACTAAAGATAGCTATCATACTGAGAGTAGACAAAGAAAAGCTTGAGGCTTCTCCCTGCCAGAGAAATAGAGCCTATCCAGAAAGTGGCTTCAAAGTGGTCTCTGAAGAGACTGAAATCTGGAGCATCTTTTTGTCTAAACAAGTCACTTTTCATGACCCCATTGAGTCCATGGGAACCAACTGAATATGCAGAAATAGGTACCCTTGTTGTGTCAGAGTATTGACACAAAGAAAAGCTAAAAACAAAACAGTACAGAGAAAGAAAATAAAGGGTTCCTAAATATATTCTATGGGAAAGGTGCTATGGTTGACAAGTTGTCTACTTTATTGCTTTAATGTCTATAACAACATTGTGAGGGAGAATTTTCTTCCCAGTTTTAAAGATGAAGAATTTAACTCTCAGAGAGACACTCAGACTGTAAGTGGTGGTCTGACATTTGAGTGGATTTTTTTTTTTTCTGAATCCACACCCATGCTCTTTGACATATATGGAGTTAATTGCAGATGGCCTGTTCATCTCAATGGTAGGTGATTTAATTGACTGTCACTGAATAATGCTGAAGCATTTGAGAAATTAAATGTTGTTACATTAGATGTTCTATCTCCTGGACTAAGCATTACATTTTATTGTTAGTCTACTAGAAATCATTAAACTTAATATATCCTTCCATTATTATTGAGGGCTCCCAAAAATACCTTCAGTGTTTTGCTTTTATTTAAAATGCTTGCTGTACACATACCAAATAATAATCTAATTAAGATGATCCAGTACACAATTAACCAAAAAGTTAGAATAGCCATAAAACATTAAATAATCATACGAATATGTGAATAATTTGGTCTGAAAATATGGAGAATATTTGTCTAACATTTGGAAAACATAAATTATATATTGGTATCACCTCAAATTTCACCTATTCAAAAGAGATAGTCTAACAATTCATATAATGAGATTTCCAATATTTAAGGTGAAATTTGATGAGAAAAATGTACACATTTATGTAGTAAATTGGTACCCAGGTTATCATCATTATGAATAGAATATTAATAGTATAGAATAGATATGAACCTAGGTATTTCTCCAAGATCTCTTCATAGCTGCAATATCATGTATAGATGAAACTGTATATTATCCAGATAAGGTAGTTTTATAAATTCTAGAAAGGAGAAAATAATAGCATGTTTTGTTTTATTTCATTTTTGTCCCATATAATGAAATATCTTTTAGATTTTGGCCAGACAGGTAACTAAGTAAGTATAAGCTTGTAGACTTAAGGTTGTAAATATATTAGACATTATTTGAATTTAGAATAGGGACATTTGGTTAAGAAGGATCTGATAAAAACAAACAAACAGCAGAACACCAGAGTGATTAATAAAGCCACAGCCATATGTAAGTGACCTTTACAAGGGAAGGCATTAATTGTCTCCAGCTCTGTAGTCCTCTGATTCAGTACTGTCATTCCCAATGGCCTCAAGATGATTACATGCCTGAAGGACACATCGATGGAAATATGGTCTCTCCCCTGACCAGAAAAGAAAATGAATTGCCAAGACAAGTTTTTCACTCCCTTTTAGATTGTGCAGCATATCCCTAGCCTAGGGACCTGTCTCTTCTCCACTCTGTCCCACATCATTGACAATAGACCAGGGAAATGTGAGCAGCAGCAGCAGAACAAGTTTTCCTGTTTGTTTATGTTTCTTGTCTTTGGGCACAACCATAATGTAAGTATCTAAGTAAGATCTATAGTAATAATTATAGTCCAAGGAATAGCTTTCGGTGGGCATGAAGCTAATTAATAAGAATGTGTTAAGGTGGAAGTTAATTTACATATGTGTTAAGTGACATCCAACCATTAACCCTTATATATGACAGTCCTCAAGTTAATCAAAGATCCCTTTTACAAAACACAGAATTTGCAGGAGACAAATGTAATAAATAATAAAGTCATATTATTATTTTATTTATATATATATATATATATGCCTTGAAATCATAATCTCAAAATTATTTGTTACAACACTGCATACTTCCTATGCCTACAAGTAGTACTTATTATTTATATCTTGTTGAAAATATTTAAAAATAAAAGTTTGTTTAAGAGGAAAATTTACCATGATTATTATTGTCTCCGTTATGGTTTACCATTGTGCAAAGCTGGTACCAGAACAAACGGCAATACAAAAGAAAGTTTACTCCTAGCATCTTGCTCATTTCCAAGCTCTTTTATACCCATATTTCTATTCAGGCTCCTACTGTGCTCTTTCCATTCTCACCCCAACCTTAGGAGTATTTCTCATCATTAAATTACAAATTCATCTGTCCTTTATCACATTCCTTCCCTTCTCTCTAGGAGATGATAAATGAATGAAAATTATTTAGATCAAGTAGGTCAATAGGTTAACTAGATATCATGCTACCATTTCTTGGTAACATATCTTTAATTAAAAACAGAACACTGTTTCTCAAAATTCTGTCATCAGAATCAGTGGAGGGTTCCTTAAAACACATGTTGATGGGGCAGCCCCGGTGGTGCAGCGGTTTAGTGCCGCCTGCAGCCTGGGGTGTGATCCTGGAGACAATGGATCGAGTCCCACGTCAGGCTCTCTGCATGGAGCCTGCTTCTCCCTCTGCCTGTGTCTCTGCCTCTCATTCTCTCTCTGTGTCTCTATGAGTAAGTAAATAAAATCTTTTTTAAAAAAACAAACACTTGTTGATGGGCCCCACCACAAGAGTCTTGATCTATTGGGTCTCAGGTAAGGCCCTAAAATTTGCATTTCTAACAATATCCAGGTGTTGCTGATGCATTTGGTTACTTCAGAAACAAGTTAAAATTTTAATTCACTGGGACAGTTAAGTAGTGAGGTATTTAACTACTCAGCAGGTTTTCTATTTCCTTTTATATTTTATAAGATAGGACTAAAATTAGGGTCAACCCTGTAGCCCTATACTTAAAACCCTAAAATTGTTTTAAATTTTTATCAGCTTGCTTTGTATAGCATATAAACAAATAAGATAAAACAATTGTCTTTCCAAAATACAAAAATATCTTATCTGAAGTGAATCGCAATGTTTCCCGGTTACTTTACTAGGCTACCTAGCTAGAACACTTAGTTCTTTAAGATACAACTATAGAGCAAATTTCTTTCCTAGTTACTCTTTCTATGAACAGTGAGGTGTCTCCTACCCTTCCTTATATATTCTTACACAAAAACAGAATCATGCTTATTGTATGACTTCTGATTTTCAAATTTGGAGTTACACTATCGATTCTAATTACCAGTAAGATCAATGATGCTAGACTGATGTTCACATGTAATTCTCAGCCACCTAATAAATATATTAAGATATCTGGACAATTTCCAAGTTGTCTAAATTTTCTGCCACTTATTTTATTGCACTTTTCTTTATAAAAGAAAAATTAATAACTCTTGAACAAAAATTTCTTTTTTGTTCTGAACAATCAACTCATTCTCTTAGCCACTTAGTTACTTGCTTCTACTACTGCACACACACAGACACACACACACATTATAAGACTTTCTGGCAGAATAGGGAATAATGTTCTTGAAATAATAGTGTTGCATTTTGGTATGACACAAGCTGTCACAATCATAAGCAATCGTGGTATGAGCTCACTCAATAATAAGGTATGCTTAAATGTAGCATAGTTTTGATTCAATAACTTTAAAAATATTAATTATTGTTAAACATAAAATATTAATTAATGTAAATGTAAAAATAAATAAGAGAGCTCTTTAAAGACTAATTTTCTGTATGAAAAGACTGTTCAAATAGCACATATTATGGAATAACAACATAACTTAAGTATTATAAAAAGTTCAAAAGAAATGTATTCATTTTTTCTTTAATATAAATAGAGGAAAACCATTTAATAAGCCTATTAATTTTTAACGGATTATTATTATTTTTAGACTCTTAACTTGAATCATTCACTTTTTCTCTGTCCATTTCATTTCTAAAATTCTTCCTATCATTATTTCCATGCAAGTAGCAATTTAGTCAAAAACTCTACTCTTCAATAAGGAAATTATCTTTGAAAGGAAAGAACAAAAAAGTAAAATGTTAATGAAGGAATCTATAAATTCTGAACAATTTGCATTCACCATTATACCATCAATTCTATAGCAATCATGTTGAAAATAAATAACATAATCAGTATTCCTTTCTTCATCCAAAATATCCAATTTTAGCTTCCATGTCTGGCTAACTATGAAGCTATTTCTAACTTCAAATGAAGCTATTTCTAACTTAAAATATTTTTTATATCCATTATAAATGAAAGAAACAAACAATTTTAGTGACCTGACAATATCAATGTTAATTTTACTTGGTATTTTGAGGTAATACCTCTAAAAATTTTAATTTTCTAATGTCAAGAAACATTACCACTGAGTGGACTCAAACACACATAAAATCTCTATGTATTTTGATGCAAAATATAGATCATATTAATTTAGGCTAAATTAATAGTTTAAACTTCTTTATCCCACTGTGAGATGAAAATTAATTACTAATTAGCACTACTTGATTACAGGCACACACAGAAAAACTCATGATGAGAAATCTTGTACCAAACCTCCTATGACAGCCTATATCAGCTATGAACTATATGGACTGAAAAGGTATCTGCAGGATTGCCTGGGGTCAGCTTACAAAACAAATTCCTACAAAGTGCTGTGGGTTTTTTTGTTTTGTTTTGTTTTTGTTTTTGTTTTTGTTTTTGTTTTGCAGCAAGACAATAAGTTTAGGTTGTTAGCAACTACCTCTTTCTAATCTTGATGGGGAATCACTGATGATATTGAAACATTCTGAGAAAGAATTTCCGATGTTATTTAGTGAGTTACTGAATAAGACAAATCAAAACTAAATTAGTAAATCAAGGTACATTTTCCAAAAATAAGGGACTGTGCAAAAAACTAGATTAGTGAAACTAGATATAAAGGCTTATGTATTTACAGAGCCCTAACGAGAGTGAAGGTTGTGGTGTTATTTACTGCACAGATTTGATGATATGGTCCACTGTTCATCTGAGACCACCAAACACAGCATCCTTAAACCTGCTTCCTATCTCAGTTTCAGTCACTGAGCATTTCCTTAGAGTGTACTTCTGTTCGGCAGAGATACAGTATTACGGTATCTTTCAGACTGCACTTACAATATCTGCAAATAAAAGCAAGGGCACCACAAGGCATTATATTTCCCATAAAATGAATAAAGACTAACTATTTAAATGCTTTATAGCGTTCCTCAGTATAACACCTACTACAGTGGCCATACAGTGGCCATATGTGTATGTGTATTGCACTCTACTGATGAGAACATATCTGCAATTTTGTATGTTTTTCCTACCTGTCAAATTCTTCAATCCAAGTTCTTGAAGTCCAAAGTTCCCATCTTTTCTGTAGTTTAAAAATACTGCCAAGGCATATCGATCCTCATAAAGTTTTGTCCCACGGATAATGCGTAAATTCTCCAGAGGCAGGTAACGAAACTGATTAAGAGCCACTAACACGTAGCCTGTGACTTCCCGAATAGACTGAAAAGACACAAACAATTACTTTTGTTAAAAAAACTAGAGATCATCAGTATACTAATTTCTGCATTATATTATAAATAATTACCTTGATAATACAAGAACACAAAAGGTTAGGATTTCATTTGAAGTATGAGTTGTATTCTTTAAAAAAAAAAAGTCATGAATGTGCTTATAGTAAAATAATAGATTTTGTTTTATCAAACATTCTTTATAGCTGGAATTTGAATTTGAATATAATGAAAGGAATAAATACCTCATTCTTTGACAGACTAAAATGAGGTAAGAGCACCTAGCTATCAACGAAACTTTTTATAAAAAGCAGCAAACTCATAAGCTTATCACAAATAAAATAAAGCTGCATTAGTAGGTAGACTATGGGACACATTTTAATCTGCTTTATTGGTGTTTAATGCTATCATATCAAAGACTGTTAACTTACCTGTCTCTGGGAAATACATATAAAAATAATATGTATTAAAGATTGATAATGATCTCTAATTACAACCACAATTTTTATTTTTACTATCTATTGTTTAACATAGTATAAATTAATTACTTGAAGTTTTGTTGTATATTTTAAGGCAAAAAAAGTCATAGACATCTGGGTGGCTCAGTTGGTTAAGCATCTTCTTTTGGCTCAGGATATGATCTCAGGGTTCTGGGATCCTGCTTCGTATTGGCATCCCTGTTCAGCAGGGAGCCTGCTTCTCCCCCTGCCCCTCACCTCTGCTTGTGTTTTTTCTCTCTTTCAAATAGATTAGCAAAAATCTTTTAAAAAATAAAGCAAAAAAGTCACAAGAAAAGCCCTTAGGTTTCACCTAAAATTATAGTTTTTCAGTAAAATAAGTAAGATCGTGATAGCTACGAACATACGTATTAAAGTTTTTAAAAATTAAGTATAAAAATATATATAATACAGAAGTGGTAAAATGTTTGATGTGAATTTAATGTCAATTCTATGCCAATTTAGACCTCTTAATTTCGATGTCCCAATGCTTAGTGCTTGGCACTGGCTTTTCCATTCAGTCTCATTCTCTTGGTTACCTTATCCTGTTTCAAGGTTGATCTCCAAACTTTTATCTCCAACCTGTCCTCTAAACTCCACATTCCTATCTAACTGCCTGCCCCACATAGTCACCTGAATACCTAAGAGACTTCTCAGATACACTGGTCCAAATCTGAACACTCATCTTCCTTGCCCCAATCTTCCAGCACCCTTTCTCTGATCCCAGGTGAAGTCAATCCATCCTTCCTATTATTTAGGCCAAAGTCTTGGGGTCATTCTTCACTCCCTTCTCACACACCAAATTCAATACATCCTATTTGTTTTATCTTTAAAATGATCAAGAATTCAACCACTTCTTATGTCAATCATTGCTGTCATTTGAGCCATAATCACCATCAGCATTTCACTTATCACGATGACCACAATAGGTCTTTCTGTTTCTACTTCTTTTGATCCCTGACCATGTATTCTCAGTTAAGGCTGGACCTGATTTTTTTTTTTTTTTTAAGTAGGCTCCACACCTGGCATGGAGCCCAATGTGCAGTACTTGAACCGATGACCCTGAGATTGAGATCTGAGATTAAGAGTTGGATGGTTAACTGACTGAACCACTCAGGTGCCCCTGGACCTGATCATTTTTAAAAGTCAAATCATGACATTCAGAAGATCAGTTTTTAAAATCAAATCATGACACAGCAGTTCTCAAAAATTTGAAACATCTCCCAAGTGACTCAAAGTAATACTTCTTTCACTGATGAGTCAAAATCTATCTGTTCTGCCCAATGCAGCAACACCTAGCCCTATGTGTCCATGGAACAATTGAAATGTAGCTGGTATGAACTGAAATAAAATACACTCTGGATTTCGAAGATTATATGCTGAAATGATACAATTTCAGAAAAATTGAGTCATAAAATATAATATTAAAGTTAATTTAAAAAAAAACAAAAAAATAAAGTTAATTTTAACCCTTCTTTGTTTTTATTATGGCTACATGGAAATTTAAAATTATATTTTTATGACTATCATTACATTTCTGTTGTACAGTGCAATACTCTATGACCTGGTCATCAGTTCTTTTTGTAACTTCTTTTTTTAACTTTCTCCCTTTCACACTCTATTCCAGCTTTACTGGTTTCCTTGTTCTTCTAATATGCTAAGTGTTGTCCTACCTCACGGTGCTCACTTTTACTCTGAAAGACCTGAGTTTTTTTCCCTCTTGTTATCTTTTTGGCTAATTTCCTCACTGACTTCAAGTTTTGTTTTGTTTTGTTTTTTTCCTTCTCAAATCTTACCTTCTCAATTGAAGCCAAGCTGACTGACGATCCTCCCACCTCCTCCTGCTCTAATTTTTATTGTGTCTGTAATACTTATCACCTTCTAATTTACCATATAGTATATACATTTATTACATTTAGTATTTATAACCTGTCTCTCCTTTTCTCAGAATATAAGTTCTGCAAGGGCAAGCATTTCAACTTGTTCACTCATGTCTCCAGTGATCACAACAGTACAGGCACATAGTGAGAAACCAAGAAATATTTGCTGAGCACTCTTGCTTTTCTCTGGCCATATCTTCACCAATAGGCAAAGGCTACAGAGCCAAGGAACCTGCATTCTTTTCCTCTAAAGAAGACTCATGCTCCAGACCACTGTGATACTTGAATTTCATTCTCAAATTGCCCTAATCTCCCATCTAGAGCCCGTGGTATCATCTTTCCAGTTCTGTCCCCCTGTCAGCAGACTGTGGATGCTGGATGTACAGGCTAAGTGTCCATTCATTCTGCTCAAAGCTTCCTAAGATACTGGACAGATCTGGTTAAAGGAGGGGCTAAAGACTGGAGTCCCTCTCTCTCCATGCCACCATACTCCTGAAGAGTCCAAAAATCCTAACATTTGACCTGGCCATCCAAATTATTATAAAGATACTTCTGTCAAAGTGGGAGGGTAGATATATTAATAAGTATTATTTGATTTATAATAAATAATAATGACATGGAATATGTAGACCTTCATTTATATTCTCATTCCAAGTCCTACAATTCTTAGAAAATGAACTTGCTGACACTAATTACTTAGAAAAGTAGAATCCTAATGGAGCAAAGGTAGAGATAAAGGGTCAAGGAACCTATGCAACTATTCATGTCTGGCACTGGATTGGGAACTGTAAGCCACTATAGGCATTCCTGGAACACTGATCATTTTGGATTAAAGAGATGAATGATTGGGGGAATATGAATAGAAAAAAAAAAAAGAGGTGAAAAGGTCAACAGTAGCGTGCATTGTTTGCATGCCACATTTGGTTGAAATTGCACTTGCCTGGAATAGTCTATCCCTAGAGCTCTACAAACCAATCACTGTTCCAATGGTTGAACTCTAATCCCTTTGTGTTCTTAGAAGAGAGATCAAAAACATTTTCCAATGTCATTTGGTCTAAAAAGTAAAATTCTTTTATTCATTATAAAGATCATTTATCCTTTAGATTGCATATAACAATTATCAAGTGCTCTAAGTTACAATGATAACAAAAAGATAACCATTGGGGATAGAGAATGTATTATCAATCTTTTGTCTAGAGAATGTCATAGTAGCCATCATTCTTCCTAACACACTTACCATTAGCTCCAACTTCACCTGGGAATTGACTCTAATTAGACTCTTAGAATGATAAGAAATGAGGGCGCAACAGGGCTCAAAATACTTCACATTTACTAGCTTTTATACGTACTGGCTTTGTAGACTTGTTAAAATTATTTACCTTCACTGAGCCTCAGTTTCTTTATCTTGAAATAAATGATAGCAATAGCTCTATTAAAAAGATTTTATAAGGATTAGAAGATATAAGAAAAGTGTCTGGGGGAACCTGGGTGGCTCAGTAGGTTAAGCTTCTGACTCTTGATTTCGGCTCAGGTCATGATCTCAGTGTCCTGACATCGAGCCCTGCATCAGGTTCCAAGCTCAGCCTGAAGCTGTGTGTCTCTCTCTCTCTGCTCTTTTTCCTTCTCTGTCTCTCTCTCTCAAATAAATAAAATCTTAAAAAAAAATACTATTTAAAGAAAAGTGTCTGGCAAATAGTAAGTGTTCAATAGATGCTATCTATTACAAATATTATTATTTCTGATAATAGCCAAAACTACCTGCAGCCAATCTAATTTGAAAATAAAAATAATTATAAAATTATTACAGAAGAACCACTGCCTTTTAGTCTCTTTGTTATGTAACCTTTCTATCTTTTTTATACCTTGCCTCTTCAGTTTGGAATTTATTCCTAAATTACAGAACTGGTTCCTGATACTGTTTCTTTGTATGTTATATAGCCTTTAGTACAGACTCTGGCACTGAACAGGCATTCAATAATGGCTGTTGAATGAAGTTAGAATTGAAAAGTAGAAAACAATGCTTAAACTTTTTAGATTTTGTTTTCCATTGAAAACGATTTTATGAACTTTCTGCTAATAAAAAAACATTGTTTGAACAACATAATCATGACTTGTGCCCAAGGACCACAGTGGTAAGTAGAAATCATCAGAGTGCCCCAACGAAAAGAAAATCCTGACTCTGGTTCTGGCTCAATACGTTTAGTTCCAGGAAACTGCCTATTTTGTCAACCGAAGAGTGAATACCCACCTAAAGACATATCTCTCTCTTTGTGCTGTAAGTTTCTGCTGTCTAAAACTGATTGATTTCCATTGTCAATGTGTGCTTCTATAGCTGCTTTGTTCAAGAAGTGAATATAATTGAAGATCATTAAAGCCTTAAATGCTTCAAAACTCTTCTAACCCAAGGGACAATTTGTTCTGCCTTTGGCATTTGATGATGGAAACCAAAAGAATGAAAAAAAAAAAAAAAAAGAAATTTGACTAACTTCCCATATTAGCAATATATCTATATTAGCAATAAGTCCAGAAAAAATACATGATTTGTTCTAAAGAAAAGAAATTTACAACTCTTCTCCCATGAAATATTTTAAGAAGAAATGTGAAATCTGAAATTATAAAATTCCCAGGATTTTCAACGGATGTCATTCAAAGATTAGAAGAGATTGAACTGCTTAACTGGGCTTTCCATTTACCTCCAAATCATTCAAGAAAAATCAGTCTTTATTATCTTTAAATTTCTATTTTATTTCACATTTCTTACAATTGTTAATTTTTTTTTCGGATAGGTCCACATTCCTTATTGTTTTATTTTAGTTGGTTCTCTCTAATTTGAGCCTTAGTGAGTATAGTGAATAGCTCCTTAAATGTTCCTTCATCTACCTTAAGATTTAAGTGACTGCAATACCTCACAATTCCTCAATATTTAATCAGTGTTTAGGAACCATGTTATGCACAATAAAAGTAATTACACATTCATGGCTATATGTACAAAACTCTGTTTCCTAGATTTTTTTCCTACTCAAATTATGTGTCAAATCCATGCTGGTTGGTTATTTTTCTTTCATTATTCCTTTGAAAATAAACCTATTTACACTTGTTAAGACCTTCGGCAACAAGTAAAAACAGTTCTGAATTCTTAGCTTCTTCTCCAGTGTCTTATGTACTCATACCCATTTAGATAGCATCCTCAAACAATACTAACATATTCCATCAGTCAAGACATCCACAAATAAAATAGTGATTACTTATGATCAGTAGACTTGAAATTAAATCTGTAGTATAACAGAGAAGAGTAGGGAACAGAGAACTATTGGAAGGTTGAGGAAAGCCCCTCTGCTGGTAATGACTTTAGAATTTATGTGTTCTCTGACAGTGATAAATGTAGTAGCAAATTGTAACCTCTCTATCACTAAGGCTTTCCATTAAGTTTCCCTAGGCAATTAATTTCTGTCCCTGCCCCTTACAGCAAGACTGGTACTTTCTAGAGAACATTCTTAACTATGACATAATATTAAGAAACTTACTGAAAAATAATTAATACACATATAGCAAACATTACATATTCCTGCTGCATGTAGAGATAGAGACTGACTGACTATATATCTCATTCACATATGACATCTCCAAACGCATGGCATATTTGGAGTCTTGCTTTCAGTTATATCAGTTTCCTTAAAACTCCAGTGATTATGCTACCCTGGCAAGCAGGAACTCAAAGTCTGATCCAATTAGATTTGAGAAAATAGAATAATGTGAAATTACTGTGGTAGAGTTGAATTCATGCTCATTTTACACAGCATGAAATAACACTCAGAGGCCAGAGAATCTGATCGAATTCTTCCCAGCAAAACTGCTAACTCTCAGCCACTAGTACCCAGTCTTTGGGTGCTAGTGCTATTACAAACCTTACCTTTCTAAGAATCTACAGACCATTCATCTATCATCACTGGCTACTTAGCCAGTTCTTAACCCCAGTAGTGAATACTTGAGATCTACTGAAAAGATGATCACTTAACTCTTGAGTTTCCACAAGTTAAATAGGGAGCTTTAGTAGATTCATTTACATAATCATATACAAACCTCAATTTTAAGTGCCTATATATTTAAAAAATCTGTACTGTTAAAAATTTCATTATCTTTAATTTAAAATATGTGTGTGTGTATATATATATATATATATATATATATATACAATATACATGTATGTACAATTGTATACTTTTTCCTTTTGCATCTGTTTATATAGATAGGTCTACATTTTTAAACCCGAATTCTAAATTGATATTTTAACATTCTTTTATAACTATTTAAAATATAGTATTGAATTCATTTTTTCCTCATCAGATATACACATTAAGCTTCAGTGATTTAGGGAATTGAATTTTAACTGAAATTAGATACACTGCATAAATGTAAAATAGTAAGAGTATCTGGAGACCTTAGAATTAAACTTTGATTAATTATAGATACAACTTAAATCAAAAAGAAATTATTAGTTGTCAGCATTTTCATACAACGGAATCCACACATGAATTAAAACGTTGTAATTTTTATATGCATTGTACATGTGATGAGCATTTTCCTCCATAGAAAATCAAATTGCTTACGGTAATGCAATCCATTGATTAAATTTGGGTGCAGCAGTCTTACAGATATTTGACTTTTGTCTCCATTACTTATTGACCTGCCCAAGTTATTCAACCTTAATTTCTCTTCTGAAAATCAGGGCAAATTCTTCCCAGTACTTAAAAGTTGAAGATCTTCAAAAAATGATCATTTTAATAATATTTTATTAGTAGTATAATTATGCAAATATTTGCAAATATTTATTATAGTTTAGAAATGGTAAATGATTGGAAAACAAATATGCATTTTAAAATTAATTAAATCACTGGTGCTAGAGAGTGCATAAATGAATGGACACAAGTCAGATTGCCTGTTATGGGCTCAACTATGAATTCTCACAACTCATAGTTGAAATCCTACCTCCCAATTTCTTAGAATGTGACCATCTTTGGAGTAAGGTCTTTAAAAAAGGTAATTAAATTGGGGCGCTTGAGTGGCCCTCAACCACCCAGGCAGTTGAGCATCTGCCTTTAGCTCAGGGTGCGATCTTGCAGTCCCGGATCCCACATCAGGCCCCCTGCATGGAACCTGCTTCTCCCTCTGCCTCTGCCTCTCTCTGTGTGTCTCTCATGAATAAATAAATAAAATCTTAAATAAATAAATAAATAAATAAATAAATAAATAAATAAATAAATAAATATCTTTTTAAAAAAGTAATTAAATTAAGATGAGGTCACTAGGATGACCTTAATCCAATATGACTGGTGTCCTTAAAAAGAAGAGGAACTTAGAAAATAGACATACCTACAGAGAAGATAATGTGCAAGTCTATGAGAAAGGCCTCAGAAGAAAACAATCCTGCTGATATCTTGATCTCAGATGTTGAGACTCCAGAATTGTGAAAAAATAAATTTCTGTTTAAGCCACTCAGTCCGTGATACTTTGTTATGGCAAACCTAGTAAACAAATACTATACTACCTGGGTTCATATTCTAGCATTTAGCAGTGTTATGTTGGGTGAATTATTTATTTTTCTATGCTCAGTTTTTCCATCTGTGATATGGGGATATTAAAATCCTAAATTCCCTATTTCATTCTGAGAAGTAAGTCCCTACAAGTTACTTAAGGTCTAGCTTACAGCAGATTCTCAGGATTAGTAGTCACTGTTTTTTCTGAACCCAGAATCTTTACTCTTCTTCAATGCACTGCCTCCTCTGCATAGCATATATAAAACTGTGTTTCTCTATGTCTTAAGGAATAATACATAACACCAGAGTTTGGATGAGAAAACTGTTTGATATCCTTTCAATCTACAATTGAGCGTGACAGTTTTATGTCTGAGAGCTTTTATAAGATTTTTCCCCCTCTCAAAATTTAAAGTTTAAATGAAATGATGTATAAAAACAGCTGTATCTTTTGAAAACATATGGGAAACAGCTTTTGATGATTCAGAAGTTAGAGGTGACTGCTTTTGTGACTAGTCTGTCGTTATTTTTAAATGAAAAGGGTGAGCAATTTCAGAAATAGGAAAGCCAGAGTATCAAGCTTGGATTTGACAAGACTGCCAAGATACATTTTAATATCTGTCTAAATATTTGGCAGTAAAAACAGAAAGCAAAAGGCTTAATTAATTTATAAAGAATAAATACTTGCATGAGTCATGCCATCCAGTGACAACAATGTCTTGTGTTACTTATGTGTTCTTAATATTCAATTCAAACAAATACAGCATGGACATCTGTAAGTACAATCAGGACTACAGACAATAGCATAAATTAAGATCAGGAGTTTGGAGACTGACTAGAAATTAAAACGCTTTCATAGTCAAGTATTCTTATGCAAGCCACAGCTTTCTAAGTGGCAATTTACTATTTGTAATAATGATCTTAATGTATTTATATAGTTTCCTGTATGTGAAGCATTTGTGTCTTGTATTATTTCCTGGTAGCATCAATTCTTTGAGTGAAAGTACTACCATAGATAAAGAAACTAAAGTTAAAATAATTTGCCTAAAATCACATAGACAAAGGAAGATTTTTTAATTTTATTATTGTTATTATTATTATTATTATTTAGAGAGAGAGAGAGAGAGAGAGAGTATATGTGTGCATAGGGTGGGGGACCAGAGTGAGGGAAGAGAATCTTAAGCAGGTTCCATGCCTAGCACAGGCCGACATGATGCAGGGTTCCATCTCACCACTCTGAGATCATGACCTGAGCTCAAATCAGGAGTTAGGACACTTATCTGACTTAGCCACCCAGGCATCCCAGGAAAAATTTTTTTTTTAAGAAAAATAATATCTATCTTATTTCAGATTTCAAAATCCCAATCATTTAAAGATATTGATTTCAAAAACTGGTGACAATTACTCCCTATGAAAGTAATATCCATTACAACATGGTCTAAAATTGTAACTTAAAAATAACATACTCTTCTATGACAGAAATATTATCTATTCCAAAACACCTCTCTGGGGATCCCTGGGTGGCTCAGTGGTTGAGCATCTGCTTTCGGCCCAGGGCGTGATCCTGGAGTCCTGGGATCGAGTCCCACATCGGGCTCCCTGCATGGAGCCTGCTTCTGCCTCTGCCTGTGTCTCTGCTTCTCTCTTTCTCTCTCTCTCTCTCATGAATAAATAAATACAATCTTAAAAAACAAAACAAAACACCTCTCAAAAATAACTGTTGCATGATTCTGGCATTTCCAAATTCAAAATATGCCAAAAGTACTCACCCTCCAAAAAAGTTTAAAATAGCATTCCCTCAAGCTCAAGAAATTAGAGGTCTTTTCAAAATGATATGTAGAATCAAATGAGATTCTGTACATGAATGAACAATTCAAATATGACAAAATCCCAATGTAAAAGGACTGAGTACCACTAGTATGCTCATAGGAATGGAGGTGGAAAAGCAGCAGTAAGAAGGCATGTGATATAAGCACTGGGTGTTATACGCAACTAATTGTTGAACACTACATATGAGTCTAACGATGTATTATATGTTGGCTAATTGAATTTAAATTAAAAAAAAAGAAAAGAAAAAAGAAGCAAATTTTTCAAGGATGTATGGATAGCAAAGAGCACTGGGATATAATGATAGTTTCTCTCTCGTGGCAGAAGGCAAAGTTGCTAGCTAATATCTCCCTTTAGAAGATTGGGGTTTCCTAAGCTCAAAGTTTCTCAACTGTGATACAAATCCATTTGGTGGACAGTGTCCACCTGTGCCCACTTCCCAATCATCCCCCTGGAAATTGCCCCTGTCAACATGGAGACCATCCTGATTGCTATACCATGGAGTCTCAGGTCTTCTGCCGACACAACCAGCAGGCTGACTTACTAGCCTGCAAACAGGTAAAAATCTCAGACCCTTGACAGGTTTTTGACAGCCAGTCCTTTTATGCCTCTGGCTGAATAAATGCCACCACCTTCAGTTTCAGCAAAGGGATTAAACATGAATATGATAGTGTCTGGATCCAGCTGCCAATTCAGGGGAAGTACAGAAGACAGAGAAACCATTATGGAACTCTATCATGAGTAAGCAACCTACAACACTTAGGCTCTGGAAAACTCTCCAGAAAAAATATCTCAGATTGAAAAGATAAATTATAAGGGGTGGAGGGGTGAGGAGGAACCTGTAATTAAGTCTTAAAAGACATTTAAAAATCTTTATAAGGCCAAACTAGAGTGTCTACGGATGCATACTTGGGTCATTATCAAAATATAAAGAAACACAAGAAAGCAAAATCCTATAAGAGTTAGGACGATGGTTACCTTTGTAGAGAAAAGGGTTTGAGATGGAACAGGGAGTTGAGTTTCTTGTGTGGCTGGTAAAGTGCTACTTCTTAAGTTAACTGAAAGTTATAAGAGGGTATATTAAAAAAAAAAAAACAACTCCGTAAGCTATGTATTTGCTTTGTGATATTTTTTCAGTTGGTGTTATATTTGCAATATAAAGGTTATAAGAAAAAGAGAAGTCATTAGGTACAAAAAAAAAAAAAAAGAAGCACATACAAGTGTCACTTTACATCTCTGCATCTTACCTAAAATTTAAGAATGGAAAGATTTCAGATTGCATGGAATTCCTTGCTATTGAATTCTCTGTAGTCAAATGCCACTTGTGCAATCTAGGCAGAGACGGTAACACGTCTAATGGGGAAAATGCCTTGAGAAAGAAAGCCTGATGAGTTCACAGGTCTTAAAGTCCTGAATGGAAAATGAGATGAGGAGGACAGGGGACTTAACTGGAACAAAAGTAATGTAGGATTTCAGATTTATATCTTTCAGACAATGGGGATTTAATGATGCTACATACAGGCAAATTACAGTATGGTTTGTTCTGTAGCATTATCTGCCTAGTTTCAGTGTAAGAAGTTAGGAAATTCTGGCCAGGTAAGAGGATGATGGCAGTGAATATAGACTAGCCAGAGCTGAGATTGAAGCCTTCTTTCTGAGGCTGTATAACAGCTATTTTTGTAACTTACTAGATACAGGGATTAAGGAAAAAAAGAAACAGGAAATGCGTGCAGTTTTTAGCTCAGAAGACTTGGTAGGTGGGGTTGTCATTAACTGGGATAAAGAACAAGTTTGTGGAGAGAATTTTTTCTAAACCATATGGACATTTGGCTATCTGAAGCTAAAAAATTATTCTTTTTTGCAAATTCTTTTAAAGAACATTATTATCTGTATGTCTGCTAAATCTGGATAGTAGGCACCTGTGTCTCATATAATTCCCCATGTGTTCAATATGTTGTTAACTTAAAAATAAATTTTGGGCACTTGTGATGTCATATATATTTATGATCATCAATTTAGATTATTCTTTGCATAGATATAAAACAGTGGTTCTCAAATGGGGGTGTTTGCTACTCAGGGGGCATTTGGTATTGCCTGGAGACATTTATAGTTGTCACACTTGAAGGAGGAGGGTGCTACAGGCTTCTTGTGAGTAGAAATCTAAGATGCTAGCAAACATCATGTATGCACAGGACAGTCCTTGCTTGCCTCCAACAAAAAAATTTCAGGTCCAAAATGTCAGTAGTACTGAAATTGAGAAACCCTCATACAAGCTTATTAATGTGAGGCAGCCATTAAATTTTATTGCTTCTAGAGTTGCCTTGGGGGTTTCTAGAAGTAGCGAAAATGTCTGCTAGTAAACTGTTAACATGACCCTGTATATATATATATACACACACACACACACACACACACATATGTATATATATTATATAAGATTTAAATTAATATTCTTATGTTAATATATAGTTCCTTAACCTAAATTTATCATTATATGTAGCCTAAAGTATAAGCCTAAAAATAGCTATACAGAAATGGCTGGGTGAATGGTGGCTAGATGGATAAATAAGTATCCATTCACATGGGTAAATTATACAAAAATATGTATTATCTCTCTCCTTCTTTTTTCACCTTGTAACCTAATGTTGCAGCAGCAAATCTTTCTACATTGTTTTTTTTTTTTTTTTTTTCATTCACTGTTCATTCACTGATTTTGTTTCATTCACTGTTAAAAACCTTGCCAAATGCAACTCAGGCACATCAAGTCTAAGATGTTATATTTATAAAACAAATTTATAAACAATGTCAGCCATTTCCTTAAGAGGCATAATTCCCCTTTCTCTCTAAAAAGATACTTTTCACTAGAAAAAAAAATCAATTTTATAGTGTCCAAGCTGTACTCAGTATAACCAAACTAATTTAAATATAAAAATAACAGTGTCTCTTTGATAGCGACAAATGAAAAAACTAACAGTGTCCTCCTAATTTCTTGCATATCCAATAGACAAATGCTTGTGATCCTCTTTTTAGTTGTTCTCGTCTATGGCAATCCCCTTATATCAACCAACAAAGATATACTGTGTTCTCTCTCCTCACTCAACTTCATTACTTTCCTCTTGGAGATGGATTTACTAATCACAGCAGGCTTCAGTGTTGACAACACTGGATTATGCTCCTAACAGTGGCTACTCGGCAGCATTGGAGACATCACTATCTCCTAGAGTATGAATATGGGTACTGACTCAATCCTATCCCAATCCCTAAATTTATCATCTTCATAACATCATCATAGCACTAGTGTTTTATACGCACATTATAGTTCACAAAGCCTTTCAACATAAATATCACATTTAACTTTCAATTGGCAACTTCTGAAATAATTTATAAATTTCAATTGACTTTCCCAGAATTATGTTAAGTTACAAAATGTGCTGCTGAGGCTTTAAGTTCATGAACTACAAGAAACTTAGAAAGGAACTGATATAAATAAAATTATGACATACATGACATTCGCTTTAATACTCTTGAATTTCATCCTTGAAAATATTTCACCTCCCTTTCCTAGATCTTGCTTTTTAATCCTACATTAACTTCCTTAAGCAGGTCCAATCCTAATATTCTGATACAATCTCTACTCGCTGACATATGGATATAAAACTTATGAAATAATTCATGCTAACATCTGTTTAGCTGAAACAGTTACCTCAAATCCCTTTTAGAAAGTGTCCATGTATGAAAAGATAGATAAAACAAATTAGGTCATGGGGATTAAGTTTTCTGCAGAAGGATGTTTTTCTCAGCTCAAATTAACTTTTGCTGCTATTATTCACAACACTACAGCTCTGAGTATTACACGTACTACCCTTATTACCGCTCTTACAACTGAGTACCTTTATGAGCACCTATTATACAGTTGGCACTGTGCTCAATGCTTTTACATAGAATATCAAAGAATTACCATTATCACCACTGTAACTTTTCATTTAAAGTATGTCTAATTTGATTAATTCAATTATACTACACTTCCTTCACATAGATTTATATGTATATTGAACGAACACAAGGCCATTGTTGATTACCTAATTTTTATAATTAATTCCTCCTGCATTACCACAAAATAATTTACTGACACTGATGTGCCATGAAAGGGGGAAAGAAAATAGGGTCAACATACAAAAATATTTCATGCATCAAAGACTGTGTTGAAAAGTATTGTTATGTTTTCTGACATTAGGCCAGTATTCTCAGTATTTTACCCAAAAAGTCAGCTCCATATGTTAGGAGTGATGTTACTACTATCTTTATAATAGTTACAAAATAAATACCTTATTTGAAATGGAAAAAGGTGACAGTTTATTTTTTTAAATTTTATTTATTTATTTGAGAGCAAGTACAAGAAAGAGCCAGAGAGAAGGAGCAGGGAAAAGGGGCAGAGGGAAAGAGGAAAGCAGACCTGGATCATGACCTGAGCCCAAGGCAGATGCTCAATTGACTGTGCCACCCAGGCATCCTGAGAGTTTAAATCATTGACAATGTTAATAACTCATAGATGCAATTATTAATGCAAGTATACAATAATAATGCAAGTATAATGTTTTGCTTTGGTTTCTTCTGATTACCATAAGACTACAAAAATGCCATGTCCAAAAAATATTTGTCTGAAATAATCATACTTGAATAAATGCTCTGATGTTGAAAGATATTTCCTGAAGTAACAGTTCTATTTTACTTCAGAGACTGGAGTACAAGTAAAACAACTAAAATCATCAGATTGCTATATGCACAGTTTTTTTAAGTGATAAGGTAATTCAAAGAAATAGGGTCAATACTGTTTTCAAAAGAAATAAAAAAAACCCACAGAATTTAACATTCCAAATAATTGGCATAACATTGAAACTTGAAAAAAAAAATCCTTCTCGTATGATTTAAAATGCCATTAGCTTCTCTATATATTTTAATAAACATATATAAACATATTTGCTTTTATTCATATATAGAGAGAGAATACATAGAAAATATACAGTGGCATTTAAGGAAGAAATCCAAAATATCATTACATTTTAATGATCTCAAATTTAAAAAATCGTTCAATATTAAATTTATTTTAAAACACTAAAATGGATAAAAATAAAACATCTTGGTTAGTGAAATGAGGCAAATGATATTATTAAGATATTTGGAAGTACTGTATTTTATATAGATGCTTAGATTCCTTTAGGTATCTATTTTTAAGTCTGTATATTTTAAGTATTATATTAAAATTTTGAAAATGTTACTTGAAAAACTAATACCGTGCATTTCTCTAAGAGTATTTATTATAGGCTTCAGAATATATTTTGCTTAATCATTTATTATAGGCTTCAGAATATATTTTGCTTAATTTTATCTGAATTTTATCATGTCATTATAGAAAAGACAGAGCAAATGTATGCTTATGGAATTAAAATGAATTTGTGGATTTGCATCCAAATTTTGTATAATTTTATTAGCCTCACAATCTGGGTCATTAGGTAGCATATTATGTATGTTTTGGTTTTGTTTTTACTTTTTTTTAATGGCAATATTCTGTATAGTACCTAGCATTAACCTTCATTTATAATATGGTAATTACTCAGTCTTTATGACATTGGGTTAAATGGACAGAAGATTCCATTTATAATCCTCAACTTGTGACAAAGGGTTCTAAGATGACAAATGTCTGAATGTTTCCTCTGACTCTATTTTACACCTATAGAGAGACAATTATTCAAAATCTTAACCTTGTTGAATTTGTTCAAAATAGACCATTCATTCATTCATTAATTCATTCGTTATTCCCTCATTCAGTATATTTTGAATGAGTGCCTGGTAAGTGCCAAGTCTAGGCTTTGTTTGGGGAATAGCTAGATGAATAAAATGAAGAATCTTCTCTCTAAAAGCTTGGCATGTAATAGGGAACTGTAAGCACATAAGTAGTTGCACTTAAGGTAGAAAGTGATATGTAAATATTTTAGAGTGATAAAGAATTTTGATAATTTTGAAATCAGCAAATTATGATACAATGCAGAGAAAAATTCAAGTATTTCCATCTTCCAAATTTTTTATAAGAATTTATTTATTTATTTATTTATTTATTTATTTGAGAGTGAGTGAAAGAGAGAACACAAGCAGGGGCAAAGGAGAGGGAGAAGCAGACTCCCTGCTGAGCAGGGAGCCCATGCAGAAGCTGGATCCTAAACCCTGGGATCATGAACTGAGCTGAAGGCAGACACTTAACTGGCTGAGCCACTCAGACGCCCTTGAATTCTCTAATCTTGCCTTCATACAATAGTAAGAAGCACCCAGGCGCCCCTCCGTCTTCCAATCTTTTAATTACCATTCATAAATTTGGTAGAGAAGATGGAGAATTACTAAAGAAATAGCAACATCCTGAAAATTTATAAGCTTGATCCTTAGATGATAGGATGGTCATATTAGCCTTACCAAGAAAGCCATAGAAGGGGCCTGGGTAGCACAGTGCCTTAAGCTACTGACTCTGGTTTCCGCTCACGTCATGAGATCGAGCCTGGGTTGGGCTTCACAGTCCATGGACTCTGCTTGAGATCCTCTTTCCTTTTCCCTCTGCCCCTCCCACTCAGGCTCTCTCTCTCTCAAATAAATAAGTAAATAAATGAATAAATAAATAAATAAATAAATAAATAAATAAATAAATCTTTTTAAAAAAGAGATAAAGAAAGAGAGAATATACCAGGAAAGGATCAAAACTATATTTCATTAATAAATAAGAGATAAAAGGAATATATGCAGAATATGTTCTGAAGATCATAAACATACAATGCAATGCCATTCAGCATCAAAGTATCATCAAGAGGAAACCAAACTAGCATAATTTGGAATTCAGTTATATTGTTTTCTCATGAAATTAGCATATTTTATCTTAGTAATGTATTCGTTAGTTTAAAATGTGCAGGTTATCATCACACATAGCATATATTATTTTATATCTTTGATTCAATAATATGCTAACATTACTTAATCATTTGGAATATGAATACACTTTTTCTTCTTTCCCTGTAGTGATCCTAACTATGTAAAACAAGCTAGAGACTGATAAAATATCAAACGATTTTTAGGCTGCATTTAGGCTACACAATTATTACATTAAATTACATTAATTGCACATTTAAAAATTTCTATAATCTCTGAAGGATGTGTATATTTACTTCCATTCTAAAGTAATATAATAAAAAATGTCAAACTGCTTTAAAAAGTCATTTTTTATGCTTTCTCCTTCAAACTGAATATTCTCTTGCTTTTTTTTTTTCTTTTTTTTCATCTCACAAACTCGTGATTCCAAACTCCTCTAGGCATCATTGGTTTTTCAGATGTACAGCACAAGCTTCAATGAAAACACCCTCAAGTTTTTCCTGTGAATGGTTTGGGGGCACAGTTCATGAAAATCATTTTTCTAGTGCTTGATAGTGAAGCAAATGAAGCATCATTTCAGGAATCACTTTGCCAGTTGCCCAAAAATTTTCAATGACAAATATTAAGAACATAAGTTTTACTACAGCCTTAGGTAGAATCAAAAAGGCCATGCTTAAGATGAGGACATTTTTATGAATTAGTATGAATTTGAAACACACGGAGTAGAGATTACCTCAGAATACTTCATCCCATCAGTTTCTGATTGCTTTGACTCATCTTTAATAAAAATACTGTAGATGTATTTTATTTCTTGTTCTGATATACTTTTGTCATCTGTCCATATGTGTTGAACATTTTGATTGGATGAAGAGATAAAACCATAGAAGATTTCTTAGCTTCTACATCACATCACCAAGGAGAATAAATAAAATTACTTCTGTATTTACTTCTTTCCCTTCCAGATTTTTTTTGGGGGGAGGGGAATGAGGAGACACTTAACTGTGTCATGCTTTCTTTAGCAACATAGTGACAAAACTTAAGACAACTGGCAATGATATTAATAATTCCAATAAAAACATTAAAAAGGTATCCAATTATACGTAGAGCTGGATGTCCCCAGAAATCTGAGCAATATTTTAAAGTGGAAATCCATTAGATTTGAACAAATAATATATCTTTATCTAGAAATAGTCAAGTTCTTTAATGAGAAAAACCTGAAATGACTGCATATCATTTATGGTTTACTGTATGTAAAAATATTTATCCTAATCATGCACTAAAGTCTGTACATTTTTTCCTTCTAAGTGTGTAGTAGGTCTTGCTCATTATAATTCATGCTTTACTGTATTCACAAGTTCGAGCATTGTGGAAACCCACTAGGAGTGATTGAGAATGGAGATCTGAATTAAATACTACAGCAATTCTTATCCTATTGCCCAGTGGCTCTAGGGATGCTCATTCTGTCTGGATGAACTACCGTCTGGATGAGTTTCAGATCACACTTGCATTTTTATTATCAGTGGCTACAGTCAGACCAGTCTCTTTATCTTTGTAACACCAATGCCCAAGATAGCTCATAGTGAGAACTCCATGCATATAGAAAGAAAGGAAGGAAGAAAGGAGAAAAGGAAAAAAGTAGGGGTGGGGGGAGGTGGGAAGGGATGAAATAATTTTTAGAAAGAGCAGGGTGGAATAACTCTAAGATAGACCTTAAAAACTCTCAGTTGTATTCCAAATTGTGCCAATTAGCTACACAACCATGATTAAATTACCTAAACCTTTCAGCTCTGAAAGGAAAGAAGTCTACTTCTTATAGGAGCTCCAAGATTCCTTCCAGCTTTAATCCTACTAAATGACATTTTCTCATCATAGAAAAATAATTTTAGCAATTTAATATTTATTCCTCTAAATATTTTCACCATGCAGAATATATATTCATTCCATCACTATGTTGAAATGCATACATTTATAAGATGCTGATAAGAAACTATTATAATCAGGGGTGCCTGGCTGGCTAAGTGGTTGGGCATCCATCTTCCACTCAGGTCATGATTCTAGGGTCCTGGGATAGAGGCCCTCATTGGGCTTCCTGCTGAGCAGGGAGCCTACTTCTCCTTTTCCCTCTGAGACTCCTGCTCATGTTCTCTCTCCCTCACTTTATCTCAAGTAAATAAAATCTTTTTTAAAAAAGAAGCTATTATAATCAATATTTCAAATTTTTACATATTCTTTATAATGTTCATAATACTCAAATCAGTGAATATAATTACCACATCTTAAATAACTGACACTAAGTGAAATTATTATACCATCAAAACCTATTCCAATTTTGTCCAATCTTGAGGTGACTGATTTTAAGGTATTAAATTTAGTTACTGAGAATATTTTTAAAAATGTATAAAAGGGTGAAACAGAGACCCAGTTTAATATTCATTGCTCTGTGGTTTGCATTGTCAAGGTACACCTTATTCTTTTCACAAACCAATCCCATTTGAAAGAGATACATGGTCAAAGGAAGAGTTGATACCAATTTTGTCAGAAAAACAACTTATAAACTACAAGCTTATACTCTGCTTACTTCATTCATATTATTTGTTTCAAATTCCATCTCCTGAAGGATGTTAATTTGATACTAAAGAGGATATCCTTTGACTATTAATATTAGGATGCCTTCTTCAAATGTGGGTCTCACTTATCTCCATTTCATTTACTTCTTGTACCCAATTTTCCAATATGTTATTGATAACAGAGCTGACAAACACCAATGCATTTATTATCAGTAACCATAATAGTCTCAAAAAAAGTCAGTGCTTGGGATTTACACATTTTAAAATACTTATTTTTCAATCAAAGTTTTCTCTCAAAAAGAAATATTATCTCTTATTAAGAAAAATGGTCTCCTAAGACAGTATGGAGATACCTCAAAAAACTAATAATGGAAATACTATATGATCCAGTAATTCCAATAGTGGCTATTTACCCAAAGAAAATAAAAACACTAATTCACAAAGATATAAAACCTTTATGGGATCCCTGGGTGGCGCAGCGGTTTAGCGCCTGCCTTTGGCCCAGGGCACGATCCTGGAGACCCAGGATCGAATCCCACGTCGGGCTCCCAGTGCATGGAGCCTGCTTCTCCCTCTGCCTGTGTCTCTGCCTCTCCCCCTCTCTCTGTGTGACTATCATAAAAAAAAAAAAAAATTAAAAAAAAACCTTTATGTTTATCACCACATTATTTATAATAGTCAAGATATGAAAACAACCCTAGTGCCATCAGTAGATTAATAGAGATAGATAGATGATAGATAGATAGATAGATAGATAGATAGATAGATAGATAGATAGATAGAAGATAGGTAGATATAAATAGATATAGACATCTATATAGATAATGGAATATTACTCAGCCATGAAAAAGAATGAACTCTTGTCATTTGTGACAACATGGATGGAACTGGAGGGTATTATGCTAAATAAAATAAATCAGAAAGAGAAAGACAAATACCATATGATTTCACTTTATAGTATTTCTAAAAAAAAAAAGAAAAAAAGAAAAAAAAGCAGAAATAGACCCATAAGTACAGAAAAAAACTGATGGTTACCATAGGGGTGGGGGTGAGTTATGGGCAAAATGGATGAAGGGAGTAGGGAGATACATGTTACCAGTCATGGAATCAATAAGTCACAGGAAGGAAAGTTATAGCATAGGGAATATAGTCAATAGTATTGAACAACATTATATGGTGGCTGATGGAGGCTACACTTGTGGTGAGTATAGCATACTACATAGAATGATCCAATCACTATGTTATACACCTAGAACTAATTTAATATTGTGCATTAATTACATTTCAGTTAAACAACAGTGGTCTCCTTCTAACTAGTCAATTATTATTTATTAACATTACTCTATTTAAATCTCACTCTGAAATCTTATCTGTGCCTACCTGTGGGTATTTAAAAATATTTTATTTAAGATTCGTGTAGCACAAGAAAATATTTTTGATAACACAAACTATTATAGTTTATTTAATTTTTACTATTTTGCATTCATTTTCACAAAACATCAGACAAGTTATGTTTTCATCTTTTGTTGAAACTGAATAGAATTCATGAGAGGTTTATATATTAACATAATGTGCCATTTGCATCAGCTATTCCATTGGAGTTTTATAGCGGAAGCTGAATCAATTAAAATAGATAAATCTCTAATAAAGTATAACTCTAAACCAGAATTTCATCACTCATTCCCTGGGGATTGAGCAAAGATACCTGAGGCCGAATTTATTTAATTGTTTCATGATAAAGCCTTGTGTTTAATCACAGACTTATTCGAAGAAATTCCCAACAGTTTTAATTAATTAGCTTCATTCCTGTTCATTCATAGAACTGAAAATATTTTACATCCCTTATCTTAGCTGAAAAGCCATCATTTATATATATATATTTATATATTTATTTATTTATTGTTAAGCTGCAGGATATCACAGAAACAGAGTTCCTACCACTTGGGATGTAAAGCAAATCTAGATCCCCAGTGGTTATCTGGAGTTGAGTGAACCATTCACAGCTTTACTGTAGAAATTTTATCAGAAGGAAATTAAATTAAATCTGTTTCAATGATATACATGATCATGCCCTGCCTTTGCTCTTTTCTAGAATTATAGAGATATGTCTATCTGGTATCCATCTGGGTGGATGATACCAAATATCATCTACATATTAAAATAGGTTGTATCAGTGGTACCCAACAAGTCAACTGTAATATCTAAAGGGTTGAGCTAAAGAGAAGTTAAATTTCTAAACAGGTATCAAAAAATCAATTGTTATGTATCTACGGCTTGCATATTCCAACCAAAGAAAGTAAATAGACTATGAGACTTAAAACTAAAACAAAAACAATTTATACCTGTGTAATCTCGGGTAAATTAATTAATTACACCATAAGATAAAGATGCTTTAAGAGTGCCTATCCATTCCAGGATGACTATAAAGATTAAATGAGTGTCATTACAATTTTTAATGATGTCTTTATGTCAAGATGATTTAGGGTAATGCTATGACTCTGAAACAGTACAATCAAGAAGGTAAAAAGAGGAAATGTAGGAAAGGACATATATCCTTTACAACATACAGCTGAGGTCAAAATGACTGAAGCATTCTCCTTCCACTCCAGTTAGTAAGGTGATAATGCCAATGGCCATCCTGCTTGACAACAAGGAGACAATCTCTCTGAGGTGCATCAAGAAATTGAGCTTTTCTAACACCTTTTGTGCCCTCAGGATAGAGCCAAGTTGGAAGTCTTTCCCTTAAATTCCCAGTTACAAGGACAAAATAAATCCCTTTCTGGCTTAAAAAAGAGGGTGAGAATACAAGAGAGAAAGAAGACCCTAAAGTAAATATAGATGATAGATAGATAGATAGATAGATAGATAGATAGATAGATAGATGATAGATAGATAGATAGATAGATAGATTTGAGACTTTCAATCAAATTGTTAAAACATCTATTGTTTGTTTTTGTGTTTTTGGCAACTTTCCCTATTCTTTGTCCTAACTTCTCAAAGTATCTTTTTTCCCCCCTCTTGGAATGTTCTCTCTCAGGCATCACTCTATTAAGAGATTGCTTTCAACTAACTTGAAAAGAACATCTAGTTAGAAGTTGACAGTAGTAAAGACAGAAAAATACGTCCATATTTATATAATTTAGGTTATTCCGAACATTCACCATTCAATCCCATAATCTCTATCCATCTCTTAAACCCACAATTTCTAAAAACTATCATAAATGGACCTGGCTGCCTCCCAGATTGGAGATAATTATTTTCATCCATTTAATTCAGCAATTCCAAATGATTCAGCTTAGTAGGCATTTTGGGAAATGGCATTTAGTCTTTATAGTCCCTGGGCACTGGAACACCTAAGTTTCCTTTACTGTGATAGAAACTGCAGAATCGCTTCCTGGGCATTTCGTAGTGATCCCTGCAATAGGGTGAATACAGAATAGCAGAACAGGAATGGGATTCATGCCACAATTCCTAGATGGACTCTTCTGTTCCCTCTCTGTAGCCATCAGCCAAACACAGAAGATTCCAAAGTCCTTAAGGAAGGTGAAGCCAGAAAGTGGAGGAATCTAAAATATAAAAGATCATCTTCTGGTCAGGAGTACCTGTTTTAGACTTTATAAGAAAAACTTGTGCTACACCATTGAAGTGTTAGTGTTGACCTGTTAGAATACTTCCTGCTGACTGTTGTAAATACTACACCCATCAACTACTCCTCTAGCAACCTGAGGCTACTTTAACATCATAAACTGCTAGACATCAAGGTTATCGAACTTCACAGATGTGTCATTTATTTCATTATCTCATGCAAATCTGGTCTAAAATGGTTGAATATTATAGCATTTTAAGTATCAATCTGATTTTGAATAGTATTTTTTTCTCTATTTCTAAAATCAGAAATTCACCTAACATCCCTCTTGGAATTTTGCTAGGTATAGGGAAAACAAAATAGAAAATGAAACCATGATTGAAGACCAAGCTTGATTTTCTTGAATATATATCAAATAATTCCTACAGAAATATGGGTAAAGAATATATGTAAATCACAAAATGTACCTCTACAATTAGTTTTTCTTTGACACTAGTATATCTCAGTATGAGTTTTCAATATTCAGAAGATCTGTTTATTGCAATATACTTTTCATTGTTTTTGCAAAGTAACCTTGTCTGCACTCAGCAAAAGAATAATATACAAAGTCTTTTGAAAGCATATATGCTGCCATATTGTACCAGTTTAATAGTCTGAACTCTCTCCCTTGATGGCAAATGTAGTGGACAATTATAAATTTTAAAATGCAATATTCTTTGGAGGCATGTAGATGTACATATATGTTTGGGGCTATATAGAAAATTCTGAGTATCAAAATGAACTATACTTCAAGTTTTCTTCAACAAATCTGAAAAGAGTTCATGGTAGCATAAAAATAAATAATAGTTTGAATAACTCATATAATATTCCTGACACTTGATTTCTACTGTTGAGAGGCCAGTATTTTAGTAACAAATCACTCAATGCAAATAATAGCATTGAATACCTATGGTACAAAATCTTAGACTACTTGGAGGCTAAAACATAACCAAACAAATCTGACCTTCACATTCAAGAAAGTTTATCTTCTAGTAAATGAGCTAAAACATGAAGAACAATAAATACAATAAATACAGTGTGAATTTTGTGGAAACCAAGACAGAGATATTGTTTTTGCCCGGGAGCAATAGTAAACTAGAAAAAAAAAAAAAAAAAAAAAAAACCTCCCAGTTAAATATCATAAATTTTACCTTCTCTGGTTTAGAAGTTGTCTCATCTTGATAGAATTTGGATGGCTGGCCATTTTTAGGAGTAGGTCAATCCACTCCTTCATTAGCAAATGCTAACTTATAATAGAACTGTGTCTTCCACTAAAATTTAAGTTCATGTTTTCCCATGTGCTAGTGGACTTATTTTAACTTGGAAAGGCTGTCTAGGTTCCTCTTATATGAAAATATCAACAGAAAATCCTTGAGTCATTGGAATAGCTTGATAAAACAATAGCAGTTGTTCATCAACCATCCATTCCATGTAACTATATAAATTTATCTCCTTATAAGTGAATGCCTGAATATAAAATGTGTGGTTCATACCTTTTGTCTATTTATTAAGTTTGCTTTCAATGAAGAAAGATTTTTTTATGAATTTCCTACACAAATATATGGCTACATAAATAGAGCAAAAGATACAAAGTGCTCTGAACGACAACTTAACAAAGCATATTTCAGTGAGATCCCATCCCTTTGTACTCTTCCTTGATCCATTTACTAAATAATGTTCACTATCTAAAAATCACACACCTCTATCACAGAGAAAAGATTTTTGAGCATGCCTCCCGAAATGTATGTCATTATTTATACATTTTATAGTGTACTACTTTGCTAATTTAATAAGAGACCTCAAAAAGAAATATAAGCATTCACCATTAAGTTTAGTGCCATTTATGAAACATTAATTTGGTATTGCAAAACTTTAAAACATTTCCAGAAAAAAAAATCCACATTTGTCTTTATATTACAGATACTTTCTTTGAAAACGTCATACAAATGTTAAAGTCCACATACTATGACTAGCTTGTGTCTTAAGACACATTACAAAGTAGGTCAAAGTTCATCATTAAAGATGATTCATAGAAATCCATATTTCACATAGTCTTCTCAATCATATCAATTTCTTGCTGCTTTCTTTCTTTTTTTAAAACATTTTATTTATTTATTCATGAGAGACACAGAGAGAGAGAGAGAGAGAGGCAGAGACACAGGCAGAGGGAGAAGCAGGCTCCATGCAGGGAGCCCGATGTGGGACTCAATCCCGGAACTCCAGGATCAGGCCCTGGGCTGAAGGTGGTGCTTAAACCGCTGAGCCACCAGGGCTGCCCTCTTGCTGCTTTCTTGTCAGATTTGATTAGACCGTCATTGCTGTTTAATCGTGTAGTGTAGCTGACAAATAGCTTTGAGGAGAAGTGTTGAGTCTGCTGCTTCCCCCATCCCCCAGACTCACTTGTACTTAGATTATCATTTCTCTTCCACCCAAATCTTCTCAAAACAATTTTTGTGAAATGCTGGTGTAGTTGACACTCAATAATATTATCACTAAACACCTCTTAACCAGGAACACAATATACATAGTTGGCCATATGCCAAAACAAAGTAATAAGGGGGAAAGCACCACTGCCAACCCCTTCCAATCATACCCCATGCTTTCCTCAAAACACTTAGTGTTAAATGATTTGCATGGGACATTTGGCCAGCATACAAAATAAGAAAGCACACCAGTGTCAACCAAATTTTGGAAAGCTTACTTAAAAAAATATTAGATTTTAAAAATCCATAAAGAACAAAATTCCAACAGACAATGTTGCAGTGAAGAACATTTTGGAAACTGATAGCCTACATTCAAACAGAGTGGATTTCCAAAATCCAAACCCATTTAAAACTCTTTAGTGGTTTGACTTTGCCTAGAGTTTTAATTCCAAAATCTTTTGTATGGCATTCCAGGCCACTTGAAATCTGCCTCTGTCCTCTACCTAAAATGCATGATATGCTGCAATGACACTGCACTATTTCATTTTTCCAAAAAACACCATGCCTCCATGGTTTGTCCTTGCTGTTCCCTCAGTGTGAAATGGCCTTCTTCACATCCTATTGTACTTGCAACACTCATGTCACTTCCAGTGATTGCTCCCCATGGACACTTTTGTGACACATTCAAGCAGAACTAATCATTCTCTCCTGTGCCACCACTGTGCTCTTTCTGAAGTTGACTATAAATCTTATAAATATTTGTGTTAGCCTCTGAAATCCACATAAGAATGTGCACATGCATGCTCACTTACCCTCTCTCCAGATACCACTGATTTCTGTCCTGTAAAAAAGATGATTCCCTCTTTCTCTCTTTCTATCTCTCTTTTCTCCCTGAATTCCTGCTTTCCAATACAGTGAGTAGCTGCTTGGTAACTGTTATTGACTGACTGGATGAAAAAATGACAGTAGCTCATCTGTCTGTTTGGTAAGAAATGCAGCTAACTTTATAAACTTAGCTACTTTAAGTTTATACTGTATTTATACATAAATTAGTGTATAAAGTAAAACATAATACATGACTACAATTGATGATACAATTATAATAAGAAATAAGCAAATTTTGAAACAACCTGAGAAAGCAATGAAGAGACACAAACCTTTAAGAAGAAAAATACATAAAATAGATATTTCTTATGGATACAAATTCATTAGACATATATATACCAAGTGCCTTCTATATCCCTAGCTAGAGATGTGTAATAAAAAGAGAAAGTCCCTTTTCTTCTAAAATTTCAGACCAATGGGTAGTAAAAACAGTGATCAGGCAATTACAAGTTAAGTAACAAGTAGTGTTACTACAACACTGTGCTGGATGCTATAAGAAAATACCAAAGGAGACCTAAGTGAACAGAGTTTCATAGAAACTGCTATGAGAAAATCATCCTTTGAAGAAATATCTAAAGAAAGGTTTTTAAAAAGGCCATGAAGAAACCAAAGGAAAAGAAGAGACCAAATTTAAGAGCCCTGAGAATGGGGAGAGCAAGAACTGTTGGGGAATTAAATTCCAGGATGTTTTGAGGACAGAAAATAAGGATGCTATCATGAGAAGGATGGAGACATGGGTGCAGAATAGAATTTCTTGCAAGTCATTAGAAGTAAAAACTGTGAAGGAATTTGGACAAACAGAGCACTGAGAGACCCTTCAATAAAATATAAGGCATTTAGAGGAAACTCCAGGTTATCTGTTCTACAGGGCTCAGTGCCTTAATGTTTGGCTGGGCTATTTGTCACTTTGTAGACATCCAAGTTAACTTATGGAAAGTTGATGGAGGTGCAAGGGATCCCTATCCATAAAAATGCAAATGAATTTGTCCAGTAAAGACATTATTGATTTCTGTCCTATAAAAAAAGATGATTCCAAACATTACAATTTTGCTATCCAACACAGTTTTGCATCTATTAAAAGTTTTGTTTCAGCATTCCTTATTGCCTATATATATCTACCTCTGATTCTTCTTTGAAACATTTGTAGCATCTTACATTAAATAAAATCCTAAATATATTTTGATTTTATGTTTGGAGACAAGTTGTGATGTTTACCATTTGCAAATTCTCCTTTGTACCATATTATTGAGATTGAGTCTTATTTCAAGAATAAGAAGTAATTGAAAGGTTTTGAACACGAAAATAAAATGATCTGTTTGGTAGGGTAAAAAATGTGTTGGAGGTGGAAAGAAAGGTTAAGAAGCTCCAGTAGAAATCCAAAGATGATAGCAGTGGTATGGATGAAGGCAGAGGCAGTAGGGATAGAGAAAACCAGGAATGGAGTGAGAGATGTTTAAAGAAGAAGATTCTAGTATTAGTGGTAGATAGGGGAGAAGGAAGAGTGAAGGAGGTTCACTTATGGAATGATAAACTGAGTGGATGGTAGGTTCATTTACTGAGAGGTAAGCAGGCTTGGGTAAGAAGCAAAATTTGATTTTCAAGAGGCTCTTTGCATGGCTATATCGTTTATGCAATCAGGGTCCATGGGACATTTCTTTATTGCTAGTTTATTTTGTCATGCATGATTATAATATTCCCATGCCATATCTAATTTACATGTCGGAGAATAAAAGCACATACTGAAGATAAACAAAATTAGAATATTTTGTACCATATACCAATCTATAAGAATGAGTCTATAACATGCTGTATTTAGAAATAATGGATAAGAAAATAAAGTCTGAGCTTGTCTCAAAGTATTAGAAATGTAGGTCAATTAAACCTGCAAACCCAAGCACTAGACATAATTACCATTTATAGCCAACAAACTGTTTCATTTACATAAGTGTATTCCTTTTTTTTTTTTCATAAGTGTATTCCAAAGAAGCAAGAATAAGATCTGCCACAAAAAAACCAGTAATGCTGTGCAAGTTATCAATAAAGTTCTTTATATTATTTATAATTTGTAAAATGTTGAATACATATTTCCCACTATGAAGGGATAGTGATGCTATTTATCTACAATTCAGATTATCATAATAATTAAAATAATTGAAAATTAAAAGAAGTATCTTTAAAAATAGCATATTGTGCTGTCCAAAAGTCACAATTCATTATGCTATAGTGAAGTGAGCCATTTTTTTTATTTTTTAATGTTTTAAAATTTTTAAAAATTTTTATTTATGATAGTCACAGAGAGAGAGAGAGAGGGAGAGAGAGAGAGGCAGAGACACAGGCAGAGGGAGAGGCAGGCTCCATGCACCGGGAGCCCGACGTGGGATTTGATCCTGGGTCTCCAAGATCGCGCCCTGGGCCAAAGGCAGGCGCCAAACCACTGCGCCACCCAGGGATCCCAAAGTGAGCCATTTTCAAATGTTCAGTAAAAGTTCCAAGATTCCTTCCTGGTAAGTCACAGAAGTAGTATAAAACCCAAACCTGAGGCTGTCATGTATTTAGGTACCAGTGTCTTTAACTAGATTATGAATTATTGAAGGCAGAAATTATTCCTTGAATCAACACTGTGTCCTCAATGTCTAGCACTTCAATAGGACAAAGAAGGCACTCGAACGCTAATTTTAAAAAATGAAGCATAATGTAGTTATTTCTTTTTTTCCTTGCCAAATTTTTATTTAAATTGCAGTTAGTTAACATGCAATGTGATATTAATTTAACTTATGGAATTTAGTGATTCATCACTTAGATACAATACGCACAGCTGCAATACAGTTATTTTTATACTACTGGACAAAACAACATCAAGCTATGTTCAAGATTTATTACATAACCCTTAAGTTGTTACTGTTTTCTTTTTTTTTTTTTTTTTACTGTTTTCATTATAAATATTATTATATTCCAGAAAACTTAGGAAAAAATTTCATGTGCAACCCAAGCATACTAAAACATGTACTGATAAACATTTTGATTTTGGCAAAGAAGACTCTTACCAATTGTCAGAAACTAATTTATAACGTTAATCTAGAATATGTATTTTTTCAAAAAAATTACCTCCACTGTGTACTGACAATGATACTGAGAGTTGTCTGGATGTGATAGAGTAAAGCGGAAAAATAAATGGAAGGAAAGGAAAGAAGGAAGAGAGGGAAGAAAGAGGGAGGTGTAAGGGAGGGAGGGAGGAAGGGAAAGAAAGAAAAATTCATTGCAAAAGGATGATTTTTCTTTATTCTTATGTCACTGTTAAATAACTAAAATTTTCACTATTTGTATATTATCTGGTGAGTACAGTGAATTCAAGCATAAACATGGGAATATGTCTAAAATTGCTTTCTAGAACAACTCCAGCAAAACAACTTCAGGGTCTACCTCATTGACCAAATCAGCCAGCAGTAACAGGGGTCACAGATGACAGATACAGAGCTCATGATGGGTGTGAATGCAACAAATTATGAAGTACTAGAAATTTCTGAATGCTAAGTCAGCAAAGCCACTGCTCTAGTTCCATAATACTAGCACCTCTTGTGTATTAGAAGGAAGAAGGGGAGAACTATAATTAAATTAAATGAATATAAAATAATTTATTACATTAGAACCTTTTATAAAACATATTTGGTTTTAAACATCTCAGGTAGGGGTAAATATTTGCCTGAGAAGTTATCACTTCTTTTCTAACATACCCAAATCTAAACTAAAATCTCCTAAAAATAATCAAATAATGCCAAAACTTAAGGCCCGTCTTAACTGAAATTGTGCTACCTAAGTTCTAAAACCAGCAGCTTAAAATGTTATAACTGAAAGGATGTTTGAAATCCTCTTGTCTGTATGGGGCTGAATAGTGCCACACCTCAAAAAAAAAAAAAAAAAATTATGTCCACCCAGAACTGCAGAATGGGGCCTTATTTGGAAATAGGACCCTTGTAGATCTAGTCAGTTGATATGAAGTCCTAATCCAATGACTTGTGTCTTTATAAAAAGAGAAAACACGGGCGCCTGGATGGCTCAGTTGGTTAAGCATCTGCCTTCTGTTTGGATCATGACCTCAGGGTCCTGGGATCAAGTCCTGCATTGGGCTTCCTGCTCAGCAGGGAGTCACTTCTCCCTCTGCCTTCCTCCCCTGCCTGTGATCTCTCTTTCTTTCTTTCTCTCTCAAATATTTTTTTAAAAAGAGAGAAAACAAAAAATAAAAATAAAATAAAATAAAATAAAAGAGAAAACAGAGACACAGAAACAGACATACAGAGAGAATAACATACGAAGACAGAGGCAGAGATTGGAGCAATGTGCGTACCAGTTAAAGGATGCAGAGGACTCCAGAAACCACCAGAAGCTAGGAGAAAGGCATGGAGCAAAGTCTTCTTCAGAGCAATGAGAACCAACCAACCCTGCTGATCCCTTGATTTTGGACTTAGTTCAGGATGTATTAGTTTACGATTTATTAGATGCATTGCAACTGAGATTATATTAAACTGAAAGAACAATGGGAGAGGAAGTATTATATCAAAATTGCTTTCACATTCAAATTAAATAATTTTAATTTCACACTTGGGAAGTAGTATAACCTATTGTTGAAAAGCCTGGACTCTAGGGCCAGGTTTCCTGGGCTTGACACTCTCTACCTCATTTTTCTATCAGTAAAGTGGGGGTGACAAGCATACTTACAACATAATATGTTGTAACATAGGGTTGTTGTTAATATTAAGTGATACAACATTTGAAAGCACCTAGCGTCTGGCACCCAGTAGAGGTTATGTTACTGTTTGCTGTTTTCTCTCTGAAAATATTCACTAATTACTAAGCATTTAAAATAACTGACTCTGGATCAAGTAAACTTAGTCATCAAGTTTAGTCCATTAAGACTATGGTGGAATTAAAAGTAGGGCAGCCCAGCTGGCTCAGCGGTTTAGCGCCGCCTTCAGCCCAGGGTGTGATCCTGGAGACCTGAGATCAAGTCCCATGTCGGGCTCCCTGCACGGAGCCTGCTTCTCCCTCTGCCTGTGTCTGTGCCTATTTCTGTCTCTCATGAATAAATAAATAAAATCTTTAAAAATAAAAAAATAAATAAATGATGCTTGTTACTGTGTTTTATCAAAGAATAGACAAAGAACATTGATAACATTTTCTGAAATACAAAAATGTAAAAAATATAAATACTAATATAAGATACTAGTTTCAGCCATAAATGTGAGTATGTCTATCACACAACTATTTTCTCCTATCATGCTAGTACATCACTAATGCTTCAGTGGGTAAGTTAAGATCTTTTAAAAACAAATAGTAATTACAACCAGATTCAGATTAGCTGAATCACTCCTAAATCACTCCTTTAATAAAGTCATCAAAAGTCAATTTAGATGAAGGCTTTCTTTCTAATTTTATATACATTTTTCTTTGCTAGTTTTTCTTATGCATTTATCCCATTAGGCTACAAAGGATAAGACTGAGACAGGCACGGGCAGCCCTGGTGGCTCAGAGGTTTAGCGCCGCCTTCAGCCCAGGGCCTGATCCTGGAGAACCGGGATCAAGTCCCAGGTCAGGCTCCCTGCATGGAGCCTGCTTCTCTCTCTCTGGGTCTCTCATGAATAAATAAATAAAATCTTAAAAAAAAAAAAAAACAAGATTGGGAATGGAAAAAAAAAAAAAAACACATCCTTTGTTCTCATTTCTGACACCTTACAATTTATAGTTACAAAATATAGTTACGAAATACATTGCCAATCACTTAAACATTCAAAAATCTCAATATAGCATATTATATATGTGATCACTATATATAGATCACTATATATAATACAGTCAATTAATATTCAGTCAAAACTAACCTTTGAAGTTTTAGAAAATAATAAAAAAAGAGCTTTATACCTTGAGCATTTTTTCTTAAGATTTATTTATTTATTTATTCATGAGAGACACACACATGGCGGGGGGTGGAGAGAGAGAGAGAGAGAGAGAAGCAGAGACACAAGCAGAGGGAGAAACAGGCCCCCCGCAGGGAGCCCTCCGGGACTCTATCCCGGGTTTCCAGGATCACACCCTGGGCTGCAGGCGGTGCTAAACCTCTGAGCTGCACCACCGGGTTGCCCCTACCTTGAGCATTTAAAGAAGATTTTACCTAAAATAGTTTAACCAGGTTAGAATCCATCACTAAAGTTCAAAATTTTAAAGGCCACACCTCTGTGACTTCAACTTTCTCAAATGAAGTATTATTAGTGCCACTATAGATTTCTGACATTTAAAACTTTTAAAGTCTGCTTGATATGAAAAATAACCATGTAATTATTTTTTTGTTTTCTTTGCAAATTTTAATTAGGACTTTAAATTATTAGGCTTGATTAAAAAATTATTAGGCAGAAGAAAAATATTTTCTAGAGTACAAATATTTATACTATTAATTAATTCTAGCTACCTGTGATCTTACAATAAATTAATTTTGAGAGGTGTTGTTATTAAAGGTATAGGATTTAAGTGTGAGTTCAAAGTACCCCCACCTATGCTATCATTATTATACTTGCAGCTCACACCACTCAGCAGTTTCCTCATCTTAAATTGGATTCTCTCTAGGCCTCATTCCCTCCTAAATTTGTAGTGATACAAATGCTAGCATTCTAGCTACTACTTCAAAGGGCCTCATACAATCCCAAGCCACTATGATCATAGGTAAAACTGATCTGGTCTATTTGAAATCTACTTTTTTAAGATAAAAATCCATGCAGAAATTTAACTAGTGTTCTCTTCTCTCATGAATGCAAATTCGAAGATGGCATTGCCATTTTTCCTAAGGTTTTGTTTTATCTCTATTTTTTCTTTTTCTTTTTAATAGAATTATGTCTATAATAGAACTCCCTAAAGACTTTTTTTTCCCTTCTGCCTTTTGAATAAGGAAAATCACAGGAAGGCAAGACAAATATTTATTAGATGACCTATTTTTTTTTTTTTTTTTTTTTGAGGGACAGAGACTACGTGCACAGGAGCATGGTGGGGCGGGGAGGGCAGAGAGAGAGGGAGAGAGAGAATCTTAAGGGGAAATCCATGCTCAGCAGGGAGCCCAACACAGGGCTCCATCTCATGATCCTGAGATCATGACCCGACCAAAACCAAGAGTCAATCATTTAACAGACTGAGCCACTAGGTGCCCCTAGGTGACCTCCTTTAATTAGAATGGGCCTTCAACAAAAGACAAAGAGAAATCTCACAGAGGAAGACACAGACATGGCCAACATGCACATGAGAAAATGCTCTGCATCACTTGCCATCAGGGAAATACAAATCAAAACCACAATGAGATCCCACCTCACACCAGTGAGAATGGGGAAAATTAACAAGGCAGGAAACCACAAATGTTGGAGAGGATGCGGAGAAAGGGGAACCCTCTTACACTGTTGGTGGGAATGTGAACTGGTGCAGCCACTCTGGAAAACTGTGTGGAGGTTCCTCAAAGAGTTAAAAATAGACCTGCCCTATGACCCAGCAATTGCACTGTTGGGGATTTACCCCAAAGATACAGATGCAATGAAACGCCGGGACACCTGCACCCCGATGTTTCTAGCAGCAATGTCCACAATAGCCAAACTGTGGAAGGAGCCTCGGTGTCCATCGAAAGATGATGGATAAAGAAGATGTGGTCTATGTATACAATGGAATATTCCTCAGCCACTAGAAATGACAAATACCCACCATTTGCTTCAACGTGGATGGAACTGGAGGGTATTATGCTGAGTGAAGTAAGTCAGTCGGAGAAGGACAAACATTATATGTTCTCATTCATTTGGGGAATATAAATAATAGTGAAAGGGAATATAAGGAAGGGAAGGGAGAAGAAATGGGTAGGAAATATCAGAAAGGGAGACAGAAAATAAAGACTCCTAACTCTGGGAAACGAACTAGGGGTGGTAGAAGGGGAGAAGGGCGGGGGGGTGGGGGTGAATGGGTGACGGGCATTGAGGGGGGCACTTGACGGGATGAGCACTGGGTGTTATTCTGTATGTTGGCAAATTGAACGCCAATAAAAAATAAATTTATTATAAAAAAATAGAACGGGCCTTCAAGAAGGTATTTACATTTTGAAGTCCCTATGAGTCCTAACTATATCTTCTTACAAGAAAGAACCAGCAAAGTCCTCACTTTTATCAAGTACTATGTAATATGTTCCCCTAGCAAAGCATTTTGGTTTTTATCTTTTCTTAACCTTACCTGTTATAATTGAAAAAAATTTCCTAAAATTTAATACATTGTTCTTTTTAATTTTATAATTATTACTGTTTTAGACAATGTTGCCCAATGCCATTGTTTATTTTGGTACATCCCATGTTCCAACAATTCTATTTGTTCCTTTATAATAGTCCTATATTATATTCTTATATTTGTATAATGTTTCTTCTGTTTATTAAATTTAAAACAGTAAGGGGATATTTTTTTCTTAATCCCTCCTTTAATTATGTCATGCATTAAAATTCTTTTACCAAGACCACCATCTTATATTAAGTATCCACTTTTAAGTTGTCAGTGGGGACCAAAATTTGGAAATACCCAGTAGGTGATTTGTTATACTCATAGCCTATTGATGATTCTGGCAGTTTAATAATTTCCCTTAATTTATGCATAAAAGATTTTAGTGAAAGTGGTTAATAATACAATATTTAAAAAGTACTGCATAAACTTTTCTGACTCCACTGATGTTTTATTTGAATGTCTTCCTCAAAAACAGAGCTCCCATTCATTTTACTAATATGAATTCAGTACATGAAATTAGGGCAAAATAGAATCATGTATCTCTTAGCTTGTATTTACTACCATATTTATAATACAAATTAGTAACATCAATAAAGGTAATATCTGCAAGCAAAGATAAAGAAAGAAAATAAGTATAATTAATTTAGGAAAGAAATGATAGAATATTAGTATTAACATTCATGACACCCCTTAAAAATTCTTTACAAAATAAAAGAGAGTATTTATCAGATCATTTCCAACCATGAATCTGCCAGCCACAAAATAATTTTCAGGCATTTGAAAAAATGTCTATTCAGGAAATGTGAAAGTGGATTTTTGTGTGGGCAGTGAATTGTATAATGCTTTAGAAACTTATATTGCATTATTATAATAAAAAGCCATAAAAATGTCTGTGGGATTAACATAGTTAAGGCTGTAGGAGTTTCTGCAACTTCAAGGTATTTGTGTATATTGTAGGCATTCTACTTATTTTTAACAAAGCACTATAAATTATTCCTCAAAGGTTATCTTAATATTCAGGCTATTTTGAAATAACTGCATTTTCCACAAGATTCAACAATATTTTTCTGAGTGTCTACTATGTGTGTAGTATTGTACCATATTGTAAAGGCAATAACCAAAATTAATAAGAGTAATAACAATAATAGATTATTCGGCAGTTCTTTTCAACTTAGAACAACTCAACTTCTAGTAATTTGTCAAGTTTAAAATACTCAGGTAGTTGCACCATGCTATTTGAAGAAGACAGGACACTTGGAAATAAATGAAGACTGTTAATCTGCTTCGTGGGTGCTGAAGCCAAAAGTTCAGGCTGGGGTATGAAAATGGTACTCTTGAGGATGTCCTATGTTGCAAAATGTAGAAGACAGAAATCTAAGAATTCACTAATGAGAATAATGTAGCAACAGTAAGAGTGCCAGGTTAAAAGTTAGTGCATCCAGATTTTGCATGTGACTGGAAATTTTCTTAACATTATGCTAACACTATTTTAAATGACAATATTTTTGCAGTGATTATATAGAAACATATCAAATGGCAAAATTCATTTGGAATTCTAGCCCACAGAATTTTTAAATTGTTTTAGAAATTCAGCATATAACAAACATATTATGGTTAAAACTCAACATTATTTTATTTATTTATATTTTTTATATTTATTCATGAGAGACAGAGAAAGAGGGAGAGGCAGAGACACAGGCAGAGGGAGAAGTAGGCTCCATGTAGGGAGCCCGACATGGGACTCGATCTCGGGTCTCCAGGATCACGCCCTGGGCCGAAGTCAGGCACTAAACCACTGAGCCACCCGGGCTGCCCTCAACATTATTTTAAAGTAGGTCATTAAAATTCAATTCCAGTGATGATATGCCTGACACAGTAGGGTTTTTGTTGAGGATTTCATGTCCATTTATTCAACCAATATCCATTGAGAGCCTTTACTATGATTGCTCCAGAATTAGAACTAGAACACCGAATAAAATCTTGTATCATAGACAATGCTAGTATCTATGTTGGGGAGGAGTAAAATGGTATGGAAAACTGAAAATTAACTTGGCAGGCTGTGTGGAGACTCTAAGATAAGATTTTATAAGGATAGGGGAGTGAGGAGTTGTGACAATGTGCAAAGTATTAGTAAATTAAGAAGATGGAGAGTACAGCAGACGGAGAGGGGGTCTAGTTTGCAGGACAGTACATTCCTAGGTTGATTCCAAACTACGTGGAAATTCAGCAAGCAACAGTGTAACCATCCTCTATGCTGCCCTGTACATAGGTACCCTTCAAAGGTTCTAAGTGGGCCATTTGAGCCAGGGAGCTAGGTGAGAATGTTGCAGAATTTCAGCAGTTCACACAGTCTCTGACAGATGAAAAAATGCCAAGTAAGATAAAAAATCAAGGGGGGGGAAAAAAAAGACTATCTATCCATCCATCATATATGTGAAAAGAGAAACCTATGAATTCATAAGGGGCAGAAATTAATGATAAATATCCTCAGAAACTTCAAGACCAAGATCTGGACAAATATTTCTATAGACAAATACTCCACACTGAAGATGGGATGAGTTAGGATCTAGAATATATTGTGGATATTGCATACATCCCTTCAATCCGATTCAGTGAGGTCATGAAAATTTCTCTCACTCACCCAATGCACAAGACACCTTTAGTCATGCTGGAGGAGAGAGATGAAGTCATTATGGGCCCCAAACATTAAGCCTACATCTAATATAGACATTTTACATTATTTAAATTTAATTAACAAGTTAATAAAATAAAACAAAAAGGCAATCAAAATCTTTAGCCTGAGCTAATAATTAACAATCTCTACCTGAAACCCAGTGCATAGGTGTTTAAAAGGAAGATTGGATCAGTAATAGCCCCAGAAACAAAAAAAAAACAAAAAACAAAAACAAAACAAAACAAAAAAAACTATATTTTTTTTCTCTGCTCAACTGTGTGTCAGTGAGTAAATTTGGTAAACCTCAAATTGTTCTGGGTGCTAATGAGCTAACTGCTCAAGAAAGCAGGTTTCAGGGGATACCCAAACATTCAAAAACCTGATTTTATGAAAAAGACAGAAGGAAAGGGAAGGGAAGGAAGACAAAGTTAGTTATTATCACCTGTGATGATCTAAAAAAGTCTTCCCCAGATCACTATTATGTATTTCATTGTAGATATGATTTCCTTTTCTAATGAATTAATGGAAATACTAAATCATTTCTGTAAAAATCAGCAGTCCCAGTGACAAAAATCTCTTTGGAGGAAAATAAAAACAGCCCAGATTCAGTGCACTGTATTATAAAGCAAGAATATGAAGCTTTACTTTTCTAATTGTTACAGGTGTCTTTCCCATACATTATGTTATTTTAATATTTATGTTTTGAGCGCAACATTGCTTGAAATTTTATATAGTCATGTATATCAGCTTTTTTTTTTACAACTTGCACTATTCTCATGTTTAGAAATTCCTTACTATCTAAAAAATAGTTAAATAGGGTTTGATTTTTATATTTAACTCCTTAATATCTTTGGAATTCATTTTTCTTTATGCTTTTTCATCCAAATAATAGTGTTTTTCCCCAAATAATTTTCTGAACAGTATGTATAATTCATCAGTCCAGAAGCTGCTGTCTTTTAGACACAAAAATCAAAAGTTGCACCTGTAACACCCTCTTTAACTCAAAGCATAGTCCAAAGAGGGCCTCAGATATCACACTGAGAAGATGAATAGAATCTAGTCAGACTATGCCACATCTAAAACAGCAAGATTAACAGAGAAGGAATTCCTAGGAAATAGATGTAAGTCACTTCAAAAGAATGCACTGAATTTCTAATGCTTCATGAAGTTCTACACAAAAATATAAATATTCAAAATTGTAGAGCTTAAGATGACTACATCAAGCTAGTAAGGCTTTGAGATTCTGAGAACTCTCTGCAGTAGATATTGAAAGATATCTTGGGCCATAGCCATCATTCCAACAGAGGACAATGTGCAACATTGAACACAGAACAGAAACTCTGAGAGGAAAATTCAGAGAAAGAGTCATTTCCTTTAGAACACCTGTCAAAGGGATTCACTAATTTATTTTCATTTTCTAGGCACTAAATGTCAGGTCAAAACAAAAATGTTTTGTAACTGGTTTTATCTGATAATGTTTAAGTAAATCATCTGTAATGTTTGTCTATTGTTTGATTTCTCATTCAAATTTTCTACTTTCTATGGAAAATCTTGAGTTATAGAACTACCTCTGATATATTTTTTAAGATTTTTTTTTTTTTTTTTTTTTGTAATGTGTGGAGTGCCTTGGTGGCTTAGCTGATTATGTGTCTGACTCTTGATCTCAGTTCAGGTCTTGATCTCAGGGTCATGAGTTCAAGCCCCAGGTGTGGAGACTAATTAAAAAAAATCTGTGTCTATGTCTAATCTATCTATATATCTATATCTATATCTATAATCTTACCTGAGTAAACCATGATGGTTATATTAACTCATTAAATATAAACTTCCTTAAAACCTCTCAGTAGTTTCTCATGGTCTATAGAATTGAAATCTAAGTTCCTTATCACAGTTTTTGAGCCCTTTGCCTTTTCCTCCCCATTTCTAAAAATCTTACTCTTTATAATCATACAATGCTAATAAATTCCTGATACTCACTGAATATCTTGTGCTTTCCTGAGTCCCCGGCACATGACTGACTGCATCTCAGATACCACACCTAATCCTTTGGCTCTTCCACACACCCTTAAGCTTCTTGATTCCTTCAGGTCTCAGCTGTCATGTGACTTTACCAACAAGGCTTCCTAGCTGCCAAGATTGGACTAAGAGAAATGTCTTTGTATAGTGTATTTTCATATTCTATTCATGAGAGCATATACATTAAGCACCAAGTTTTTTTTTTTTAAGATTTTTTACATTTATTCATGAGAGACACACAGAGAGGCAGAGATATAGGCAGAGGGAGAAGCAGGCTCCATGCGGGGAGCCCAACATGGGGCTTGATCCCAGGATTCCAGGATCACAACCTGAGCCAAAGGCAGATGCTCACCCACTGAGTCACCCTGGTGCCCTATGCATCAAAGATTTAATGAATATTGTTGAATAAATTAATAATAAAGTAAGCCTAAAGGACATTTGATAACCACACTGGCCAACTAACGTCAATAGGCCCTAGGAGAATAGTACCTTAAGGTATTCTTGCTTGGATCTATTACATTACATAGTGTATACCCTATTCAGCATGATCTTTGCCTTGTCACCTAACAAATACGTTAGTTCTACGTAAAGCTGGCATTTTTAACTTTGGAGACTAATTAGTATCATTATTTCTTCCTAATAGTCTAAAGATCAGTTAAAATAATCTTACCATGCAGCCCTTTTTGGTAGAATTTTGTCACTTTTGTTACTTATAAATAAGAGTTCTCTTTTCATGAAGTTAAAAATGCTTTATTCTTATTTTTTCATATACTATAATCTCAAATTTAGATATTAAACTCCTTTTATTATTCATCAGCCTCTAGTAACTATTGATAATACAATGTGTTCCTATATTGGGCAGGATTCAAAATTTAACAAAACTTTTGGATCCTCCTTCCCCTTGATTTAAGAATGTAATAATTGGTAGAGTATTTATAACAAAATGTTACCTATTTTTGCTGGTATGCCTATCAGAGAGATATTAACTAGAGGAATCCCATGTTTAATTTTAATCAATCACTATATAAAATATAAATGCCTTCCTTGCTGAAGCTAAGATGGACTCTGGATGCCAGAAAAGATCAAAAGTGGGTTTTCAACGTATTTGCAGCAAGAGCAGTTACTCTTGGTTAAGGACCAAGCATCACCATGAGGGCTTAGTTTGGGTACCTCCTTAGACTGCCTATAGCCATGAAGCAAAAGATGATGGCAGAAATAGAAATGTAAGGTCTTTAATTTATAGTCTGACCAACTGAAAAAGCAACATGAAGAGAGTATTGGTCAATGTGTCTAGAATCTTGATGTGAATTCCCTATTTGTTTGTTTGTTTTGGATGTGAATTCCCTATTTGCTGCAGTAACTGCCAATTTAGATGAGAGTCTTTGTCCTCTTATCTATCAAAGAGATGATGGATCATAATTCCTTCCTGCTCAAGCATTCTAGTATTCAAGCAGCATCAGGAACACTAATTCATTCCATATGAAACAAACTTCTCATGGAAGTTTCTATTGTTTCCTTTCTTAAACATTCTCTAAGCCCTCTTTAACTTTCACTTTTAAAAATAAATATCTAAGTTATTTACTGAAGCAGGTAACCAACCCCAAATCTAGCATCTGACTTCTCAAAAAAAAAAAAAAACAATTGGAGACCTATGTACACATCTTGGAAATTACATGGCGAAGCTGCTAAACTTTAAAATCAAAATGAGTTAATTGTACATTGCTGAATAGTCTTCAACTATTTTGCAAATAAGCACACACTAGAAAGAATCTGTTCTTTAAGATTTGGCAGAATTATTTCTGCCTGGAAATTATTTCTTGATAAGTTGGCTAAAAAAGTCATTCTTATATTATTTCTAGGCATGAAAATCTGACATGTTTCTTGATGAAATAATACACTATACATAGACTGGACTCGAGGTGATGGACCTAAACTAATATACCCCATTGGAATGTACTAGACTTTCCCATTTCAAATGTTCAGGTCAAATGAATTATAGAAATCAGATTCACTAAAGGTTAAATATGCTAGTAAACATGCATACAGTTAGCCAGTTAAACATTTTATAATTTCTTTGGTGTCCATAATTGCCATGTGTGTGATAGGGCAGCGGTGGTGGTGGTAGTGGAAGGGATGCATGAGTGTGTGGACAGATGCACCTGAACATATTTATATGGTATGTTAAGTCACTTTTAGGAGATTTCATGCATAATAAATAATTATATTTAGTATAATTATTGGACATATGTTTTACCAACATAATTTCTAAAATAAACAATAATTATAATAGTAGTACCATCATAATTCACACTTTGATTAATATAAAATAGTTTCAATATCAAATACTGTAGTAATAACATTTTGATGTTGCAGACACGATAAGTTAAGTGATTGCTATATATACATATTAAATGAATAATTTTATTTATCTTAAAATTTTATAAACATTAATATAAAACCCTCCTTGAAAGATGCTGTGCCATTGGTACAATGTTGATAACTTTGGTCATAATTATATTATTGATTTAATGTGAAATCGTTAGTTTTCCCAACATCAGCCTCTTCATATGCACACATAATGATTTGTCATAGATTAAATAAATATCTATTTCTTCTCTCAGTCTTTCTCTTTTTCCTATTAAAGGACAAATATAAACTAATGAATTTGTTGAATACTAGGAACATAGTTGCTGCCTTACTCATATTTTTTAATTCTTAGTATAACCTAAAATTTAATAAACATTGAATCTATTTATCCGTTCATTCCCACCTCAAAATTTGAATGTTATGGATTGTTTTCATACATTATGCCAATCTTGAGATTATTCTATACACAAACACACACACATACACTCTCACACAAATGTCTAAGTTAAGGTAGAATGCAAATATGAACTTCAAATATACCTAAAAGTTGCAAATATGTTTTTATTAAAAATCATTCTTGATGTGCAACCAGTGTAGAATTTGTTACATACATTTTTTTTTAACATAAGAGATTCTGTTTTCTTGTTTAAGTTATAAAACGACACAAGTTGTTTGAAGTGAGATCTCTGTAATAAATGCTGATGGCCAATCTGACACTTCAGGGCATACAAGCAATTTAGAGTAACTAAGTAACAAATTTCTTTGAAAATAATTACACAACCATAATACCTTGGATTGTTGTGAAGACTAAATGACCTAAATATATTACCTTTTATACAGTGATGGGCTATATAATATTTTTTATTAACAAGAAAGTATTATAAGTCACCACCATGATTAACTTTATGTCAATTTATCTTGACTCAATAGTAAATAAAATAACAGAAACATTAAATATTATTCAAGTTAATATTTGAGAGGAATGTTTAGTCATATACCAGATTTAAAATGTGTTTTTTCAATTCTCTTAAGATTTTTATTTTAATTAAACTTGCTCAAATCTTTCAATAGGAACATAACTAGATTTTCTGAGTATTTAATAACTTATAGTTGTTATTTTCTGACCAACAGCAGACTTTATTGCACAGGAAAATTAGTTTTTCCCTTATAACTCCATGCCTCTGTTTATCTGATTTTATTGACTGCCTTAATTAAAATGACAGAATATATTAGTAATTGATTTTGTGATAAAATAAGTAATTGTAATTAATTATTTTTAAAATCATTTACATAAACCAATTTTCTACTAGCTCTCATTTGTGCTTTTTTAGAATTCATGCTTTTGGGTCATGATATACAAACCACAGTAATACAACTTCCCGTGGCAGGGTAAACAAAATATCCTTTTTTAATCTATTTTCTTAGTCAATAGCTATCTCCTGAATAAGTCGTAAATACCTCTGAATAGCTCAGACTCCCGAATTATATTTAATTCCAATTAGTTTCAGGTGCCCTGAATTAAGAGCAACATTAACATGTTATCATAAAGTCAAACAACTGAATATAGAAAAATCAATAGAATGGGATCAAATCTGTGTAAGATAGCATATGTATAGAAACTCTCAATATTTACTTTTCTATGAAAAAAACACATTCCTTTATACACTTAAATAACTGTAACTGTAAATGGGAAATTTTGCTTCAATTTCTTTTGCTACCTATAATTTCTTTTTGTGTTACAAATTAATTTCTTTTTTTAAAATTTGCTGATATTTTAAAGTTGGAACCATCTTACATACTTATTGAAGTATAAAATCTTATTTTAGCAGGATTCAGTTTAATGGTCAGCAACAGGTCAATCACTCATTCATTTCTGTCTCATTTTAAAGAATGTCTTTTTTAGCATTAGACCAGTGGTTATTATGACCCTATGAAAATTAAATATTATATGTTGTCTCCAGTTACTCAATTGTAGCAACTAATAGAACACGTGAGCAATTTTGTAATTCCTTTCTAAATTACAGTGTTACATATTCTAATATGACATTGTCTAAAAAGGAAGACATTATAACCTCACCTTTTAAAATTAATAAATAAATTAACACTACCATTTATCTTCCATGTTTTCCATATAAATAAGAAATGAAAACTATATCAGATAGACATTCCTTTTAATTCTGTCAATGTTATCTTTGACAACATTTGAGCGCTAAGACTGATTCTCATACAGTCCAGTAGTTATAACATTGATATTAAGTGTCAATGGCTACATAACATTGACCTTAAAGAAACAAGTGGTTAGAAATTACACATTTCTTGCCATGTATGAATACTCTCAAAGTTCAGGAATGTTTTGGAAATATTAATTGGCTGCTACTTCAGCCAAGTTCTGCTCTTGATAGGGAAGCAGGTCTGGTGGTACAAACAATATATGAAGGCTGGGTAGGGGGCTTGAAAGAAGGAAGAAGGGGAATTTATATTTTCTTTTCCTTAAGAATCATTTACCTTGCACACTGTGGCAAATAACAGAATCACAACTAATTCAAGGAGCCCATAAGCAAGTTAGAGTTATTGTTACCAATTTAGCATAGTGACATGGACACTCCTAAAGAAGAATTTTAATGGACTCAAATTCTAAATTAAGAACAGCTCATAAAACCATGGCACTATGGTTAACGAGATCAGAAAGACAAAAAAATAAAAAAAAAGAACTCCAAAACACTATGAAAACCTATATATAAATAGAATTATAGATATATAATATATAGATATAGATAGATAGATAATATATAAATAGAATTACATATTCATATATAGTTCATAACATACACTTAGTTGTATAAAACTATAAGGAGATAAATATTACGTAGTATTAATCCTGGACATTACAAAGAACAGAAAATTTATATGTATCTTAAATGTAAGGGGGAAAAAAGTATACACTGAGCAACAATTTACATTAAAGGCAACAAGAATATTTTGGCATCTCTCATTTTTATATTGTATGTTTTCAATGGAAAATAAATATTAGGGATGCCTGGATGGCTCAGCGGTTGAGCATCTGCCTTCAGCTCACATCCTGATCCCAGAATCCGGGATCGAGTCCCACATCAGGCTCCTTGTGGGGAGCCTGCTACTCCCTCTGTCTCTGCCTCTCTCTCTCTCTCACTCTCTGTGTCTCTCGTGAATAAACAAATAAAATCTTAAAAAAAAGAAAATAAATATTACATTAATATATATTTTAAGATGATTTTTTTATATTAAATGAGTTTCAAACAGATACATTTTGTTTTGAATGTGCCCTGGATTATTGAATTCTTTTTAAAATTTAGGTTTCTAAATATTAATTTAAATCTGTATAAGCCTTCTACTAGCTTTGAAGAGTTATAAAATTGTTTTTTGCAAACAACAGTTATTTTAGGCTATTATTCTAAATTCTATGCATAGGTTGTGGTTGTTGAAAAAGAATCTTATTGTTTCACTTCATACTAATAGGATGTACTACCAAACTTTTTAAATTCTTTTAAACTCAATTGTTTTTTTTTATTGCTCATATGTCCTAAGATTACCGTATCTTTCCCAAATATATTAGAATTCTGTATTTTCTGCTTAGATTTGAATTGTTTCATAGGTTATTATGTTTGTTCCCTGAGTACAATATTTATTTTCCATGGTCATTAATCAATGTCACTTGTACTAAGAGGCTACGCAAGGATTTCTGCCTAATAGTCAAGGAAATTGTATTTATTGGTAGGGAAATCCTTAGCTACAGCTACTAAACTGCTATTAGTGCAATCCTTAACAGCTCATTACCACAGGAAGATGTGCTATGTACAGCATAGCTTAAATGAAAAACAACATTGAAAAAAAAGTTATTTGTTTATCCTGCCCTGACAAATCTCAGCCCAGCAGAATAAACTCCAAAGTGATGGGAGGAAAAGCTGTGACAAGATGAGATAGCATCTATTTTTTTGTTATAAAAGAAACTTTATGAAGCATTCAAATTAATATGTACAAATTGTTTCATACAAGAATTATCAATATCTTATGAGGCAACAGACTCTGCATATCAGAAAAAAAATGCACTTAAAAAGTTCCAATAAAAAAGCATATAAAAATTTGGCTTCATGTTACCAATGGGACCATTATATATTGCATTCTTGGTAGTATCTTGGAACTTGCCACTGGTAATTTTGACAAACTTTAATGTATCAGTTTCTAAAAATTTGACTGCTATACAGATGCCAGGAAAAGAAAACAAATGTGATAAAAAAAAATAATACTGCATCAAGAGGGTAGACTGGATACAATGGCCTCTTCTCTTCCATTTTCAACTTCCATTATATGACACCCCAAAAGATGCTGAAGATAAATAAGGGTAAATAAATTATGACTGGTATTGATAAAAAATATACCAAAAGTTTATAGAAATTAGAAAGCAGATGGAATCAGTTTTAATGAAAACTCTAAGAAAGCCAGATCCTAGAATGAGCCCAGGGTTCCAGAGGTGACAGTGGTATATAGAGGTATAAAGTAATACATCCAAAAAATAAAATAAAATAAAATAAAATAAAATAAAATAAAATAAAATAAAATAAAATAAAATAAAATAGTAGTACATCCAGCTGATAACAAGGAACAGAGGTTAGTTCAAGAGGTTTCCTCAGTATGACTCACTGTACTCTAATTGAAACCAGGTTAGCCTCACTATTATCACTCTTTTCTCAGATCCATATACTTGAGACGAGTGAGCTGAAACTCAATGGCAAATTATAACAAAAATAAATTCTAAAAATAAAATAAATTTACAACATACCATGCATTTGAGAAAAGGTAACCTTTATAAGATAGATCACTAGCAAATAGAACTGACATCAAGAGAAATAGATATGATGATACAAATAGAAGTTTAAAATAAACATAGTAAATAGTTTGGGGGAGAGTCAAAAAAATGCTGCATTCCCATAAAGTAATAAGAGTATATGGTGAAGAAAAAATAGAAATCTTGGAATTTAAACAAAAATGTGTATACACACACACACACACACACACACACACACCAATAACCTCAGTTGGCCAACTAAATGTCAAAAAATAAAGTGCAATCATATGCGAATAGTAATCGGGAAGATTGGGCTAAAATATTCCACCATAATCCAATATGATGGGATAGGGAAATAAAACAATACAAACAAAGCAGATATGAAAAATAAACCCACAAGTACTAATAGACTTCCAAAAGGAGCTGAAAAAGATGTTTAGTTTGTGTGATTTTTATTGCCACAACTCACTTAATGCAGAATGAAAGAGAAAAGAGCCACAATGAGATTTAACATAATACTAATTATAAAGGTAAAATTGTAAGGCCTTAAAGAGCAATCATAGCTATAATTAAAAAAATAACAGGTATAACCACCTAATATTTACTGAGTTTACTGTGTATATTGCATTGTGCTATGCAGTAAAATACTTAACCTTATGTAATGATTACAGGATCATCATATTCTTTTCATTTTACAGTTGAAGAAACAGAAAACAAAGCAACTAATTTCAGTAAAGTCATAGGCAAAAACGGTGTGGAAATGGAATCTGAACAGAGGCCAACTAATTCTAGAGCCTATATTTTTACCCATTGTTGTTCTGCTATTGTTAAAGAAATATGCTTCCAGGGATCCTGGGTGGCGCAGCGGTTTAGCGCCTGCCTTTGGCCCAGGGCGCAATCCTGGAGACTCGGGATCGAATCCCACGTCGGGCTCCCAGTTCATGGAGCCTGCTTCTCCCTCTGCCTATGTCTCTGCCTCTCTCTCTCTCTGTGTGACTATCATAAATAAATAAAAATTAAAAAAAGAAGAAATATGCTTCTGATTGCTATCAGACTTCTCAGTGCCATATGCTAAAACATAGAGGGACAACACGAGCAAAACCTAGAAATGGCACTGAGCTCCAAATCCTAAATCTAGAAAAAATAATGTTCAAATAAGACAGTAAAATAAGGACATTTTTAAACAATTCTTCTAAAATTAAGTAATAAAGTATATCTTCCAGTATACACAACTTTTTAATAGAAGAAACAAATGGAACCTTTGATTAAGTCAAAGTAAGTGCTACTGCATATGTTAAATTGAAAGCTAATAGGGGGAATGGAACTGACAAAATAAGGAAAGGAAATATTCAACTTTTCCTCTGTGTTCTTATGCATATACACTTTTTACAACTAGAATGTATTTTTTTGGGATAAAGGGAATAGAAAAAAAGGTAATAAGAAAATAAATTGAACAAATTAAAAAATGCTTGAGGGAGGATAACATCACTGAAGCAAAAATTGAAAAAAAAAAAAAGATGATATGCCATAAATAAAACCAGGTTTTGGAATAAATAAATCACTATGTGAGAAAGACAATAAAATACATTATTTTAATTGAGGGAAGCTAAATTCATACTCACTGCAAACCTTAACTACTGCCCTGAAAAACAGAAAAGAAGAAAGAAATGAAGGGCTTGAGTGAATAAAAATGCTTATATATTTACTTCACATCTCATATACGTTGACTGCTGTCACCATTATGTTTAAAATTATAATTATGATTTAGCAAACCACCAGTGAGATAGTACTAACATAAGACTGGGAAATTTTTTAAATTAGAAAAAAAGGAAGTAGGGGCACCTGGGTGGCTCAGTGGTTGAGTGTCTGACTTTGGCTCAGGTCTTGATCCTGGGATCCTGGAATCGAGTCCCACATCAGGCTCCCTGTGGCCAGCCTGATTCTCCCTCTGCCTATGTGTCTGCTTCTCTCTGTGTGTCTCTCAGGAATAAATAAATAAAATCTTTTTTAAAAAGAGGAAATAATGAAATTCAACGATAAATATTAGCAGGACATACTGCTGGAAACATAGGTCTGGGGGCTCCTGGGTGGCTGAGTCAATAGAGCATCCGACTCTTGATTTCAATTCAGGTCACGATCTCAGGGTCCTAGAATGGAGCTCAGAGAAGGCTCTATGCTCAGCAGGTAGTCTGCTTCTCTCCCTCCCCTTCTGCCTCTCCCTCCGCCCCTCCCCCTGCTCATGATCTCTCTCTCTCTCTCTCTCTCTCTCTCTCAGATAACTCTTAAAAAAAGAAACAAAGAAAGAAAAGAAAAGTAAGAAAATAGGTCTGAAGTGGATTGTGGAGGATTTTGAAGGCCACCCTAAAAAAAGTTGGGCTTTATCACCATGCTGCTCATAATGAGTCAGTACAGGGATATGAAAAGGAAAGTTACATGGGGCTAAAACAATTTTAGGGACAAATAACTTATGATTTGCACAATATTCTTTAAGAAAAAGAGAAACAGTTTATAAACCAAAACAGAAATCTAGGCATGAGGCAGAGAGACTCAAGATAAAAGCAAGAATGAGAAGGAACATGGAAATATTGAGGGATGAGATGTTTTAAAATAAAGTACTTGAATGTGGAGTTAGAAGGACAGTTAAAAGGCTGAAAAGAATAAAAAAAAATAAAAAGAATAAAAAAGATATTGTTAAATTTCTAGTTGATTAGATAGGAGAATGGCAATCCCATAAAAAAGAGAAATTAGAAGCATGGATCAAAGATTTCCACAATGTATTATATTATGTAAATTGTTCAAGGAATCCAATAAAACTTAGCTGAAGCAATTCGAAATTTAAAGACTTGAAAACTCAAGGTATCATTGACATTGGTTCTTCTCCACTTTAAAACTCAATCCTAGAATGCATCTTTAATTACCACCATTCTGTGAAAACCACTAATAACTAAATGTCATATCTTATTTCTATCAAATTGCTTAAATATCAGCAAACAGATACTTAAATTCTTGGTTCATCAGTGAATAGTAACTAGTAAGTATTTTACTGTATTTCTATTTTAATCCAGGCATAATTTTTGATGACTAAGGACATTAGAATCAAAGAACCATAATGTTTGGCAGATTTATGATACTTGATTTTCTTCTCCTTACTTTGGTCATAGGTTTACTATCCTAGGCAGAGGAGCTACATTAAAGTGGAGACAAGGAAGAGGGAGCTATTGCTACATGGAGGTCAAATTTTTTTTTTTTTTTTTTTGAAAATCAAGTCAAATTAGCATCAAAGAATTTAACTACAAACACAGAAAGAACAGTAGTAAATTATAAAATCAGTAATTTAGTTTTATACATTCAAAAAGTTGAATGGAAATGATTGAAATACTAACTTCCTCCTTCCACAGTCCAGCCCAGATTGCTTTCATGATAAGGCAAAAGGGTCCAACATACTGGGTTGTGAGCCAAAAAAGCCTAGGATTCTTATTCTGATTCTCCTACTCACTGGCCAAGTAATATGCGGAGGTTGTACACTCTATGAGCGAGCCTCAGCCCCTCAATACAGACGACAATAAAAGTCCCTACATCCTAGGATCGTGGTGAAAATTAAATCAATAATCTATGTAGAGCCGGTGGTATGTATACTGCAAGTCTTCTGTAAGTCCTTGATGTTAACTATTACTAGTTGTATGACTACCACAGGTAAAATTGTTCATAGTACTGTTTAATAACGCAGATAAAAAATGGACTGTAACAGTATTATTATTATGGTACATAAACTTTAGGAAATTAAAAACTATAAGAAAAAGAGATGTCTGTACTGCTAAAAAAAGGTAAGAGGAAACCACAATATTTTCTACTCTTTAAAAGAGCAGATTTTGAATCTTCACCTTTCAGGCAGTATCTTGAGACACTAATCTGACTTCATTATCCTGCAAACTCACGAGCCTACTTTTAGAAATATACCATCTATCACCAGGTAAGACACATAAAATTCTAGAAAGAAATCTCATTTTGCGTCTTCCAAAGTGAGTAAATATGTTAGCTTGAACCACTTAGACATCCTGCACATCCTGAATCCTACTGACACTTAAAGTCCTTTCAAATCTTGAGCCATGAAATTTTCTCATCTCTGAATCATTCTCTGTCCCTGCCAGTTGGGTTTTCAATAAGCCTGCCAACTCATTTCCAGGGAACTATTTGTAAGCCAGTCTGCTATATTTATTTATATGTTTAAAAAATTGATTAATCTCAGGATTTTGAAATTTCCATTTAGCTGGCATTGGATTAAAAAGAAAATGATATGAATTTTTTTTTAATTTATTTACTTATTTTAGAGAGAGTTCTGTGCATGAATGCTTGCGCATGTATGAGGAGGGTAAGCGAGAGGGAGAGAATCTCAAGAACACTTCCTGCTGAGCATAAAGGCCCTAAGCAGGGATCTCACAACCCTGAGGTCCTGATCCTAAGATCATGACCTAAGCCAAAACCAAGAGTTCGATGCTTAACCAGGTGAGTCACCAGGTGCCCCAACAATATGACATTTTTGAGGTAAATTCTTCATACCTGTCTTAGCCAGACCAAATGAGCCATGGGAAAATAGTTGGAGAAAGACATATTTCTATCACACTATAAAGAAGTGTTAATTAAAATTTTCTTGACTGTTATCATATCCCTCAAAATATCTATTAAAATTCTAACACCATTTCCTTTTGAGCCCAGCTGATATTCTACATATATAGTTTTTTAATCCTATTCAGATTGAAATATTATTATTATTTTTAAAGATTTTATTTATTCATGAGAGACACACAGAGAGAGAGAGGACATAGGCAGAGGGAGAAGCAGGCTCTCTGTGGGGAGCCCAATACAGGACTCCCTCCCAGGACCCCAGGATCATGATCTGAGCCAAAGGCAAACATTCAACCTCTGAGCCACCCAGTCACCCCAAGATTGAATGATTTAACCAAACATCATATTCACTTGTTTCAGTAAAGTTGAAATTCAGAACATCTTTTCACTAATTATCCTTTTTCCTACTTCTCATAGGTCCTCACTACTTCATTTGAAAATGTCTTAATTATTGTTTCTCTGATATACGCTATCTTAATAATGCTATGTGATTGAATTTTCAATAGATACATATTAAATCATTAACTATAGAGTAATCTACTATTTTCAACTCCATAAATAAAACACACCATAGAGGGCAGCCTGGGTGGCTCAGTGGTTTAGTGCCACCTTTAGCCCAGGGCCTGATCCTGGAGACCTGGGATCGAGTCCCACGTCCAGCTCCGTGCATGGAGCCTGCTTCTCCCTCTGCCTGTGTCTCTGCCTCTTTCTCTCTCTCTCTTTCTCTCTCTCTCTCTTTCTCTGTGTCTCTCATGAATAAGTAAGTAAAATCTTAAAAAAAAAAATACCATAGACACTAAACATATATGGTATTTGGGTTAAATATAAGGAAGGAAGGAAGGAAGGAAGACGGATGGACTTTGCAAAGCATGAAATCCTTTTGAACATCTGAAACAGTCATGCTCACTACCTGGAGTTTGAAAAAATAAAAATAAAAATAAGGCAGATTTTGAACCCTTGTAACTATGACCTCTAGGGGGCAGATCTGGAACATCTAAAGCACCATGTTTTAGAGCATAATGGAGAACTGGGTACTAAAACCATTCATTTCTACAATCACGTATATGTTTATTGTACATATGCAAAACTTGGTTCACACTATAATAATAATGATAATAACATAGAATATGTTAAATGACTACAAATAAGAAATTACAATAGGATATAGTGTTCTGTAATAGTGGGTAGGTATAGGGAATATGTAAGAGGTGCCTCGGAAGATTACAGAAGGCTTTCTAGAAGAGGTTTTTACTAAGCTAAATATAAATTGGTCAGACGTGGGATTTGGGGAGAATGTTCCAAATCCTGAGAGCAGCAGATACATAAGGAGATGTAGGAATACCACATGAAGTTTGGACAAGCCCCTTATATCAACAATATCTGAAGGATTTAAATGGCAAAATATATATAAATAGGCTTAAAATAAGCATTAAAAAAAGTTGTGCAGGTTACTAAGCCAACTTTTATTTTATATATTTTTCTTTTTTTTTTCCCAATGGGTAAAGATAAACTAAGAATTATATATTGGGATGGGAAAAAGTGTTTCTCTAAAACTACATTCCGCCTCTGAAAAGAAAAACAAAGACAAAAGAATGTTAATTTAAATCTGTACAAGAATAAATTGACTCAAGTTCTAAAATGAATGATCAAAAATTATCACCTAACCAATATACCATAGAGAATATTACCTGAGTATGTTGTGATGTTTGGAGATATTTAGAAGACTGTAAACCCTAGAATCTTTGAAACCATTCTTTATTTTAGGAAGACTAACTTGAACATTTAAAAAATAAATACAAAAAATAAATAAATAAATAAATGAATACATAAAAATGTTTCATCTCTCTTGTTAAATTATAACTGTAAAGCTGTTTACAAAGTACTTCTTTATACATATACATATTTTTAATCTAAATTAATAAATCTCAAATTAAGATTCGCCTTAGTTATAAAATATGAGATAATGTTCAAGTATACAATTGTCTTTCTAGTTATGGTCTCCCTCCCAATGATCTACACAATATGACTCCTATTATACATATACGTAGGAAAAACAATCCAACTCCCCAAAAATTGTTAGGGAGTTTTGTGATCTTTGTACATTATCTTGAAAATGTTTATTTGATATTGTTAAAGAGAAGAATGTTTAACCTGAAAATTGAAAGAAAAAAAAAAATCTGAAAGCCTAAAGACGGTCAAACAAATTCATTAACAGAGCATTGGTTAGCTCCTGGCTTATAGTTTGTGGTTCAGAAACATTAATATATATATAAAAAAAATAAGTTAATATGCTCAGTGCACCAAACCTCTCTGTATTGACTAGCAGAGCAAAAACTATCTTGTGATGTTAAGCCTCATAAGGCTTATGTATCTTACTAGTATAAAAGAGAATGCCACTGCCAATGTATTCATTTCATCAACTCTAATATGCACATCTCTTCACGTTTTAATTTTGTGGAGATTGGGATGCATCACTAAAATTGATGATAAGAAAGCATTGTGTCAGTTTAATTAGCAGAGTTTTTCTTTATTACCTAAAATAATAATTCAACTTAAAATGAATGGCTTCTGATCTACTGAAATACACTTATGCTACTGCAACTGTTAATACTAATAATGTTAACAGTAATAAGTAGTAAGTACCTAACATTTATTGATTTCAGTGTACCAGACTCTGCTTGATCATATTATTTGTATTAAATAATTTAATCCTTAAAAACTTCAATGAAGAGCGAAGTTAATAAAAGTGTGCTTGAACTGGCAATAAATCTATTTGATTAGTTCTGCTGGAATTCAGATTCCTTTTTCATTTGCAGAAAAAATAATCTTTTTAAATTTAATCGGGAACATATTTGTACTATATACTACTCCATTTTAAAATCATCCAAGCGGGTAGCCCTGGTGGCGCACTGGTTTAGCACCGCCTGAAGCCCGGGGTGTGATCCTGGGAAACCCGGATCGAGTCCCACGTCGGGCTCCCTGCATGGAGCCTCCTTCTGCCTCTGCCTGTGTCTCTGCCTCTCTCTCTCAATCTGTGTGTCTCTCATGAATAAATAAATAAAATCTTAAAAAAAAAAATAAATAAATAAAATCATCCAAGAAAAAAATAAAAATAAAATCATCCAAGATATCAAAAACAATCAATCTACATTTGTTCTTTAATTTTTACTTTATGGCTCATTACAATAGTACATGATGACTATATACTATCAGTTCTTCTTATGGTAAACTACCTTATTAACATTTATATCTGAATATAATTATACATCAAGTATCAATACATTATATCTAATGTTGATCTTTTTACTTTTTTAACCAATAGAGAAAATAATCTGCTACATTTGAAAAATATTTAGTACTAGTCATCTCCCATATACTTAGCTTCTAGAAATGTTTTTTAAAATATTTTCTTATTTTGAAAAAAAAATATTTTCTTATTTTGCTAATGATTTTACAATATCAGGCATAAATAGCTTCATTATAATCAATATTCTTCATATTCATAATTTATACTTATCTTTAAACTCTACACAATTCTAATAAAATAGATTTTATGCTAACATTTGTGACTATTTTAAGTCACGTAGTCAAAGATATTGATAAGTGACACAATTACTAAAATAGCCTGTTGATTGATTTTATAGGTATCTAACATTAAACAGACATTTCCAAATTTTCTTTTTAAGTGTCAAAAAAAAAAAAAACTGCTCCAAAGACTTTCTAAATCAGGAAAATTGGAATTATTTCTTAAAACAAACTATTTCACAACCAGCACTACTGGCAAACGACCTTACATACATTGGGTAGGCAGAAAATATTGATGAATGACTAGATAGATGAATGAATAACTGGATGAAACAATATATATTCATGCATGTTATTTTCACAAACTTCTCAATATCTTCATTTGAAAGATAGTTATTGAACTTATCTTTGCAACTATGTAAAGAAGAACAGCAGTAACTTTAATTGTATTCATTTATTTTTTTAGTTAGCATTATATTGTTCTACCAGTCTAAGAAGTTTTTTAAAAGTCACAAAATGTAAATTATATCTTAAGGCTTATGTTAAAATGAACACCTTGAGCTTGAGAGAGTATCATTTTTTTTAAATCCCCCTCATCACTTAGTCAAGACATTTTTTCTTTGAAGTAATCACTCACTGACTGATTTCCATTATGTTAGACTCTGAGAATATGAAGATGCAAAAATGTGTTTCTTATCCTTGAGTAGCTCATAGTAGGTGTTTAATATAGGTTTGTTGAATGACTGAATGAATATAAAAATTTAGAAAATACACATTCTATCACTGCTTTTACAAATATACAGAGGTAAAAAGGCAGTGGCTACATTCATCTGAACAGGTAGGTCATAGCACTGGGCTTTATTCATGAAATCATGTATCTTAAAATGACTGACTGGCTCATAGATTCTGCTGGCTAAATGAGATTCCTTTCATAAGAGTCTATTTAGTGCCATCTACAATATTAGAACTTTCACAGGGGGTGCACATTACTTCAAAGTTGTCAAGAGTATGGATAGAATCATTTCCCAAGAGAAAATTAAGTAACTGACAGCTTCCAAAGGTCTGCATTTGCCCCTGGAATACATTTATTTAGTTATTCAGTCACAGGCACATAAATCAGCAGCTGCTCCCCTTTACTCAGAGACCAAGCTTCATGTTTGACATAGCATTTGTCCTAGCCCTTGGAGATGAGCTTACATGACCAAGACTATACTGACCACTGCTCTTTTCAGAGATTTGGAAGACAGTATCTATGAAACAAAATCTTACAAGTTTTCCTGAGTTGAAATTGTAGTTACATGTTCATCAAAATAAAAATAATTGAAACTTTCTTATTTTAGCTACTATAGTGTATTGAGTGGTAAACCTCTCAAAGGATATGTCCACCTGGAACCTGTGAATATGCCTTTATTTGGAAATGGTCTTTGCAGACATAATTAAATTAAGGGTGTTGAGATAAGATCATCCTGGATTATCTAGGCAGGCTCAAATTCAGAGACAACTGTCCTCCTAAGAGAAAAAGCAGAAGGAGATTTGAAACATAGAGGAGAAAGCCATGGGAAGATAGAGGTAGAGATTGGGTTTATGCAGCCATATGCCAAGGAACACTTGAACCAGATGCTAGAAGTGACAAGAAAGGATTCTTCTCTAGAGTCTTTAGAGAGATTAACACCTTGATTTCAGACTTTTTGGCCCCTAGAACTGTAAGAGAGTAAATGTCTGTTGTTTTCAAATACCTAATTTGTGTTGCTTTGCTACAGCAGGTAAAGCTGCCAAATTAAAACATTTTCAAAAGTCTATTTTCATTGACATAAGGGAATTGAAAGTTGGTAATCTGAGTATTACTTAAATGGGATCTTTTGGATTGTGTTTAGGATTAGAATTAAACATGAAGATGTAGTAAAGAATGGAGCTCATCATTCCTCCCAGTCTACTCCCCCACACTTTATTACCTGTTCCAGTGATAGGTTTCATCTAATAAGAGCCCAAAACTAAAATTTGGGGGTTTTACTGAGACATTTTCCTATCTCCTTCTCTTTGACATCCTGTTGCTCCTAATTTTTTTTTTTTTTTAAGATTTATTTAATTTAGAGGGTGGGAAGGGGCAGAAGGAAGGGGAGAGAAATTCTCAAGCCAACTCTGCTGAGTGCTGAGCTGAATATGGGAACTTGATCCCAGGACCCTGAGATCATGACCTGCACCAAAATCAGGAGTCTGACACTTAACTAACTGGTACCTGGTATAGTACCAGGTTAACTGCTGGTAATTGCTACCTTGGTATGTCACTCGTAAATGTTTTTGACTTCCTTAACCCTTCTATTCTTCTCAATTCCTCAAACATACTTCTTTCAACTACTGAATATTCCCCTCTTTCTTCTGGTCTTATGCACATTTTTTAAAACAAATTTTATTGATTTATTCATGAGAGACACAGAGAGAAAGAGAGGCAGAGACACAGCCAGAGGGAGAAGCAGGTTCCTCGCTAGGAGCCTGAGGTGGGACTGGATCCCCGGGGCCCTTGATCATACCCTGGGCCAAAGGCAGACGCTCTACCACTGAGCCACCCGGGTGGCCCTGGCCCTATCCACAGTGTAATTCCTCCATCCCTCAGACTCAAGAATAATCATTCTATTGTATCTTTTCAGTCCACTGTTAAAATCCTTTCTCAATTCTCCTTGCCTAGGGGATACATTTAGCTGCCTTGGAGTGCTCCTTCAAGATGTAGTCCATATATATCTCTCTGGCTTCCCTTTTGAGGATGCCAGTATTGCCCTGGACAGTCTAAATGTCTCTCTACTAGGACTTTGATTTCAAACTTCTAGCCTCCAGAACTGCAAGAGAATAAAGTTCTATTGTTTTGAAGCACCCAGTCTGTGGTACTTTGTTCAGTAGTCCCAAGGAATAAATCCAGTAACTAAGCATGATTGAGTGTGGGGAATGGACTTCTCCTTCATTTCCATGTGGAACACATCTTGCATTTAATGCCCATGGACTTAAGGATTTGTAACTTTGGGAACACTAGAGAAAAAGCTCTCTTGACTCAGGTTCAGCAGTGTCACTGTGGATGCTGGCCAAAATAGCAGTTGTTAGATGGGATTCTCAAGTGGTTTCAAGAACAGCCAACATTAACAAGAGAAGGTCAGAGTGGAAGATTACAAAATAATGTTAACATACACAGCCTATGTGACACATCTCTGGGGTCTACCCAGAGTAAGTGGATGAGATTTTTGAGGAGAGCTATACATCTTAGTTAAGCCGATCAGAGTGAGAACAAAGGGTTCATCATTGTCAACAGCACTCTGTTAATACTCTTTATCTAGTAAAAGACAGGCTTAGTACATTGTTGGCATTCAATAAATGTTTGTGGAATTATTTCTTTCTTCAATCACATGATGAAAGATAACAAGACATAGTTGCCAACACGAAAGAACGTATTTTAAAGGAAAATTCTCATTTTATAAGTATGCTATTAATTAATTCAACAAATATTTTATGAGAACCTTCTGCATGCCCTAGGAATAAGGATAAAACAACTGTTTCAAGTAATAGAAAGAAAGAAGCCTGATCTTGAAGATAAGAATCACTGAATCTAAGGTTCCTGATACATTTCTCTTCAATGAGATGAATTAGTTTTTAAGCAGTATTGGCCAATTGAAAGGGCAGTTGTTAGGAAAGAAATGCATTTACTTTAAAAGAAAATGGAAGAATTGGAAGGCTTCATGGAGGAGGCATTATTTCATCGGGGTCTTCATAAGCTCATTTTCCCCAATTTAGAGGAAAAACTCCAAAAGGACAAAGGAAGTTATTAACATTGAGTCTTCTACCACATAATTCAATCTTGATAAGTAATTCTCCCTATTAACCTACCACTGAATTCTTTACTGAGAACTCACTAGAACAAGAGAAGATTCAATTTTCAATCCTTAGTTTAGGAAAATATTAAAATAGGTAGACTTCATGGTTCTAATTCTGAAGCTTTTTAACATCACTAGATTAAGACAAATGTACATATATTTTTTTTATTTGGGCATGTTTTATTTTTTAACTGTATATTTGTGTGTGTATTATGTTTTTAAATAGTAAAGGTGATTTTGCTTTCATGAGAGATGAAACACAAATGGCGATGAAAGGCAAAAAAAATATCAAAAACAAACACATTCAGTAATAGCAAAGGGCATTTAGTAAAAGTAAAGTAAACTTGCTTTTATATAAAACACTGTTCTTTTTTGAAGTTTTCACCCATATAAAAGCTCCTTTTGAGAAACTAGATTTTCATCATCTCCCACAAGCAAACTAGAATGCCAAGGAAATATTTAAAGCCAGCAAAATACTGCATATGCACCCAGCCATTCCTGATACACTTATTTTAATGAGCCTGGGTTTTCAAGTAACACATCTTAAAATTATTATTATAGTGGCACCCGCTAATGCTGCTCAAGTTCAAAGTACAAATCTAGTGCAAACCCTTACCTACTTGGAATGCAGTTCAAAACAACTTGCTTTAAAATAAAACTATTCAGGAAATGTCTCTCTTCAAACAGAAATAGGCTATGCAAAAGTGATACAGTGAAACTGGCAAATTAAATCTGCGCTATTCAAGATGCAACATAGAGATACACACATGGATGCCATAGGAGAAAAAAAATGGTAGGATGTGTACTTTATGCTATTGTAAATAGAGGGTCAATGACAAACATTAAGACATACGCTATCTTCGGGCACCCGGGTGGCTCAGTGATTGAGCATCTGCCTTTGGCTTGGGCATGATCCAGGGATCCTGGGATCAAGTTCCGAATCAGACTCCCTGCAGGGAGCCTGCTTCTCCCTCTGCCTATGTCTCTGCCTCTCTGTGTGTCTCTCTCATGGATAAATAAAATCTTAAAAAAAAAAAAGAGACATATACTGTCCTGAGAACATGATTACATTGATCAAATCTGGACATTGTGTGTTGATTTAGCTGCATTAAATTAGAAGCTTTGAACTAGAAGTTTTCTCCATCCCTTACCCCTGTTCTCCCATGTCATAGAGTCTGAAGAATTACAAACGTAGTGTGAACACTTCAGAACAATTCAAAAGCGACAGAAATTACCTGAGGAACGCTCAGTTTGAGGGTTACAGAAAATCCATTCTTTCTTATTCCTTTTCTGATTAAAATTAATCCTTAATTCTTGTAAAAATTACATAGTAGACAGAAGTAAGGATACATATTTTCCTAAAAATAAATATTGAAAATCAGCTATTTTGTCTTTCAAACTCAGGTGCAAATTATACTGATTTTTTTTCTTTCTACATACCTCTGCCCATTCTATTCCTTAGTGAGAATCCACTTCTCCTTGTCACTTGATAAATTGACTCTCGTCCCCTTGTACTTCTATACTACACACAAAACCTCCTCTTTTCCATTGCAGGTTACATTCCTTGAAATACTTTTGACATATTTATATCGTGAGTTAATAAAAATTTAATGATATACTCTTAATTATATTAGTAGAATCTCATGTATAAAATGTTATGATTTATAGAATACCTGGACAGGCATAATATGAATTTTATATATAATGGATTTATACATCACTATATATATATAAATACCTATCTATCTATATCTATCTATCTATCTGATTAATTTCATTTAATCAGATTAAAAAACTGATCTTAGTAGTCAAGTAAGTTACCTAAAGTCACACAGCATGTAAATATTTATTCATATTTTTTCTCCCTCTTGAAATTGTGGACACCCAGATGTCAAAGATAGGTGCTTAATCTTTTTAATCCCTGGTAAATTTTCAATAGTTTGTTACAAATTATATTTTCTAAAATGAAAATGGAAACCCATACCATTTAGAAAAATCAATCAGAGAGAACCTCTTAATGTTTTGTGGATTTTAAAAATCTTTTTAAGTTCCTCATATAAATAAGCAGTTATTATTTGATTTCTATTGTTAAGAGTGTAAAATGTGTATAAATAAGTGACATTTAATGATGATGATTTTTCTAATCACTTCAGGGTCTTATAAAATGTCCTCAATATATTAGGGTTCTATGAGCATATATAGTCTTAATATTTCTTGATTAATCAAAGAATATAGTTACCTATTTTCACAAATAATCCTTTATTTGTTATAATATGGAACAAATATGAATGGTATTTTTTAGGGATGTCTGGGTGGCTCTATTGGTTAAGCACCAAACTCTTTATTTTAGCTCAGGTCAGGATCTCAGGGCTGTGAGATCAAGCCCCAAGCCAGGCTCCGCACTGAGGCTGCTTAAGATCCTTTCTCTCTGTGTGTGCCCGTTCAGTTATGTTCGACTCTTGGTTTCAGCTCAGGTCCTGATTTTAGGGTCCTGGGATCAAGTCCCACACTGAGCTCTGCATTCAGCAAGGAGTCAGCTTGAAATTCCTCTCTCTGTCCCTGACCTTCCCACTCATGTTCTCTCTCCCTCTTTCTCTCTCTCTCAAATAAATAAATAAATAAAAATAAAGATTCTTTCTCTCCCTTTCCCTCTGGCCCTCTCCCCCACTCTCTTTCCCTCTCTAAGATAAATAAAGTAATCCTTTATTTCTTACAATATGGAACAAGTGTAAATGATATCTTTAAGGGAAAACTTCATTCTTGCTTGCTCAAAAATAATGACAAACACTTTTACAAAACAATTAATATGGGTGCTGAACAATATGATCATTCAACATATATTAACTCATTTTATTTTTAAAATAACTTTGAAATAGGTACTATCATTATCACTATTTGATTAATGAAGAAACTAAAGCACAGAATGAGTAATTTGCCCAAGGACACACAGCTAGTAAGTTGGGAAGCCAGGATGAACACAAGCAATCCAGCTCCAGAGTTCATGTTCCTACCACTGTCCTCTACTGCTTCTTACACTCACCTCCCCCACCATCTCATTTGAACATGAAGACAATAGTGTTTTTGTCTCACCAAATAAATCCTATACCTTCCAATTATTCTTTGTTTTGAAATAAATAATAATCAATAAATAACTGAACTTAATTCTTAAACATGTGACTGGTATTTAATAAATCATCACTGAATGCTGAGTAAATAAATGACCAATATATTGTTTTCTTTTGTACCCTTTATTGATATTTACTTGTACCTTATAACTTATTCTCCCTTTTAAACATTTTTCTTCCTCTTTCAATCCACTGTCAAGAGAGATATTTTCTAAAATGCAAATGTTTGGGGCACCTGGGTGGCTCAATGATTGGGCATCTCTGCCTCTGGCTCAGGTCACGTGATCCCAGCATCCTGGGATTAAGTCCCACATCCAGCTCCCCACAGGGAGCCTGCTTCTCCCTCTGCCTATGTCTCTGCCTCTCTCTCTGTGTCTCTCATGAATAAATAAAATCTTTAAAATAAAATAAAATAAAATAAAATAAAATAAAATAAAATAAAATAAAATAAAATAAAATAAAAGCAAATGTTTCTTGTGTTCAGTATTCAATAACTGTCTATTGTCCTAGGGATAGAGTTTGAACCCAGACTAGAGATTTCAAGATAAATAGGAAAGGCCTTACAAGATGAATGGCCAACTTTTATACCAATTTTACACTCACAACTTTGGGGCTGGGGCCCCTTGCTCTAAATTGCCCTTATCTCCGTTCCTTTCCTGCATCATTTCCTACTCAAGCATCTTTCCAGCAATCATTTGGCAAAGATACCAACACTTTTCAAATTTCCTTGTAATCATTTGTGTCTGTCTTCCTCACATAACTTGGAGTTCTCTGAATATCTCTCAGTCTACCAATTCAACTGAGGGGAGTGTCCACCATCATCAATATGAATATTAAATTCTAGCTCATTGCCTCTTAGTGTGTAATACTTCCAACAGAAAATGATCCCTCTCCCCTTCTGAATGCTATTACATGAGCCTCTTTGACCTTCGTTTTCCTAACTTTGAATAGTTCTGGAATGCAAGGCCACAGGGCTGTGAGATAATCTTTCTGAATTTCACATCTAATGACAACAAACCATTTTTAAATAGATGGCTACCTCTGTACATTTGTAACAAAATAGAGCATTCTGTAACTAAAAAGGAATATCTGTGTTTGGATTTTAAAACCTAGAACCTCTGAACTAGTATTTTCAGCTTCTAACCAAAATGATAAAATATAACAAACATAAAAAATAACAACTCCCAATGAACTGGCTGCCAGGAATAATGCATCAGAGAAAACATAATGTAACTGTCCACAGTTGCTAAAACAGTTATATGCTTTCAACAATAGCTTGACATATTTTTAAACTTTTTTTTTTTCAATTTGTATGCCCCCTACTTGTTTTTCATCAAGTTCTCATCAGGGGAACCCTCCGAAAACATATAAAACCAGGTTCAGCATAGGAGAAACTTAATAACCAGTGGGAAATGGACCCAAATCCGTAACAACCAATGAAAATTAATTAATTTATTAATTTAAAGAACCTTTAAGTGGTAGGCAGAGATTGCTCAAGTATAGAAAGCAGTCTGTTAAAGATCAGCTTAATAAAAATGTTTACAAAAATTAATTTAAGAAATAATAAGTAGACATAAAAATGCTAAAAATCAATGCAACTGTTATTTCACCCTCTATTTATTAAGTACATGTATTCAAGAAGAATTTACTAAAACGAACAATAACAATGTATAGTTTCTGCTAATTCCAATGTTTCTTTCGAAAGGAAAAAAATAAAACACTTTATTGTCTGATAGGAAGAATCAATTTCCAGTCACTAGGAAGGATATATAGCTTTTTAATAATACTTGGGAAATAAAGACTTCAAGATGATACCTTGGGCAAAAAAAAAAATCTGTAATAAAAACAGATGCACAAAAAAAATCTGGCTTTTGTAGGTAAAGCACATAAATTATAATTACAGGAAATAATCTAATAAAACCGTGAATCCCTCTATAGCATGATTAGCTTTCACTCACTCACTGTCCATAAAACTCTCATTAATTTTCTAATTCTCTCTTTCCTTCTTTCCCCCCGTTTCTTTACAAGTACACATACTCCAGAGTCAGGATATTTTAGGACCTGGGCAATTTAATTCTTCATACTGCATATAACACATATGTAGACAAAGAATACTTCACTCTTGTTCAAGAACAGGTCTTAGCCCAAATGACAAAACTACAAGAGATTCTTTTTTTTTTTTTTTTTTACAAGAGATTCTGAACAAAATATCTACATATTATTTTTTGTGGCTCTTTCTTCCACATTTCTTTACCCTTTCAGTTCTATTTTTATTTACAAATTAGATTATGGCTCTTCAAAATAACTTTTGGTAAAGTATACTAAAACCAAAAAGAATGCTGTTAACTTTATATTTAAAATATTGTCAAACGTCTACCTTATTTATGAGACCCTCTTCCTCCAGAAAATCAGTCATAATAACCAGTGAACACACGCAGAAAAATCCTTCATTTATCCGTGACTTACATTCACACACAAGTTCTAAGAAAGAAATGGGCTCAAGTTGTGCCTTAGATCTTCATACTTCTTAGAATCCCTTGCCAAATTTCTTGTGTCATTTTGACATTCAAAAGGAGCTAGATCAAAAGGTTCTGTTTCTGACTCCAAAATCATTTCTTCTTTTTCTTTTTTTCCTTTATGGTTAGGGTTAGTCTTGTTCTTTTACTGACAGTCTAACAATGCCTACCACTTCCTACTCCTCTATAACTCAGCTCATGAGGTGAACTCCCGAATTTTTCTGTAGAAATATTAAGTTGCATATTTGACTGCATGGAAAGGAGAGTCAAACATTCAGACAGAAAGGGTTTAATGAGCAGCAAGACTAACACCAGTCCTAAACTCTGCACTCTAAAGAACAAGAATCTAATTGGAGTCTGCTATACTACGAACACTGAAATGTGCAGAACTGTCAAGGTGTAGCATTAACCAAAGGCCTTGGATTCAGGAAAATTTCGGTTCAAATTGCTGTGACACTAAATGAATTACTTTCTTTTTTAAAAGTTTGATTTATTTATTCATGAGAGACACACAGAGAGAGGCAGAGACATAGGGAGAAGGAGAATCAGGCTCCATGCAGGGAGCCTAACGCAGAACTCGATCCCAGGACCCCGGGATCACGACCTGAGCCGAAGGCAGATGCTCAACCACTGAGTCACCCAGGTGCCCTGACACTAGAGTTATTAAGCTTCCTTAAGTGTTCTCCATTTTAATAAAGGGCTAGTGATGCCTTCTATGAAGAGTTAATCTAAGGCAAATACGTAACATTATGAAGGAATATAGTGGATACTTAATAAAGGGCATTTAATATTACCAGTATGAAAGTTAACAATGTAGAGAAAGGGTAGCACAATAGACATACTGGCATATATTGATACATGGTAAATCCTTGAAAAATGAATAGGACTTATAGAGGAAAATGAGGAGGGCTTTCTTATCAATTGGTGTATGTAGGAAATTATAATCATCCATTTCTAATATTATTAAATATAAGAAAGCATTTGAAAGGTGCTCTGCTAGTCACTCAATTTACAGACCATCTCCTAAGTACCACCAAAATATATTTTAAAATATTTTCTTTGTTGAGTAGCCAAGAAATGAAATTAGAAAATTATTTTGTCATATTACGTTCTGTGTGTCTGTATTTATACAGGATATAAAAGAAATAGAAAGTCTTATCCAAAGAGAAATTGTTTTTAAAAATGCAGATCCTCAAAATACACTCGTGAAAAATGCAGATAATTTTCCTTGCCCATTATATCGCTAGAAAATGTGAACAGTTCACTTGAGTCTGTAAGATTGTTTTCTTTTCTCATTGACACAAAATCATTCAATTATATTCCTAAGTCAGTAGACTTAATTATATCACATGCCTGAATATATTAGCTTATCAAGAAATTCTCAGTTTAGGCAATCAAAGCTTCCATGAGAAAAATATTCAAACTGACAACTAGGGAGTATACTAATATTGTTCTCTATTTTCTAGGATAGATCATAGGTCACCTACCAAAGACTCCCTAAGGTATATCCATGAGTCAAAATTCATAGAAATTGTTCTTTTATTCAAAACATAATTAGAGCTATACTATTTTGAAATGCCCCTTAGAAAATAAAGTATGTGCAATTTACTTCTGTTTGTGTAACATGAAGCAAATCTCTGAACCTCTCTGAAACTTAATTCTTTTGTTTATAAGAGTGAAATGGGGATGCCTGGGTGGCTCAGATCATGATCCCTGGATTGGGCCTATATAATGGGGTTCCCCACTTAGTGGGGAGCTTGCTTCTTCCTCTCCCTCTGCTGCTCCCTGTTTGTGCTCACTTGCTCTCTTTCTGTCAAATACATAAATAAAATTTTCAAAAAAAAAAAAAAAAAGAGTGAAATTAGAGTAACTTCCCCGAATCTCCCATAAAATTTCAATGAGAAAAAAAAAAAAAAAATTTCAATGAGGATAATTATAACAAACAGCAGATGTGTGAATGCCTTGAAAACAACATAGCACTATATAAGTAGTGTTATCAAAATTCATAATAAATGGATATGTAAGCCAGAGCAAGCAATAGTCCTAAGGTGAAATGTGATGGGGGAAAACTTAAGGGCAAGCAAAAAATAGGCCTTTAAAAATAGAAATATAACACATGCTTAATAAACATTTATTGAATAAAAGAATGAGTGAATGTTAGTAAATGAACCAGCATAAACATATCTAAATGAAAACATCACAAATGTTTTCCAGTCATCTTAATGGGTCCTGAAAGGAAGATTTAAGTGTTGAACACTGTCTTGATATTTTTATTTAAAATAATAAACAAGGATACCTGTGTGGTTTAGTCAGTTGAGCAACCAACTCTTATTTCAGCTTATGTCATGATCTCATGGGTCGTGGGATCAAACCCAGTGTTGGACTCCACTAGGCATGGAGCCTGCTTGGAATTCTCTCTCCCTCTCCCTCTACCCACGCCCCCTCCCCACCCCCATGTGTGTGCTCTCTCTCTCTCAAAAAAAAATAATAATAATAATAAACAGAACATACATTTTTGAGCACCACAGTACAATATTTTATACAAAGATATTAGACCCTCTATGACTCTTTGTGTAAAGAATATTAAATGAGCTGATAAGCAAATTCCCATATTCATAACAATCCTAATGTAGGAAAACGAATTTTAAACCTACTCCTCTGTTAGTAGCCACTTACTAGTAAATTATTTTAAACATGCCATTTAAGATGTATTGAAAACATTCTGGGTGCAAAGCATATTAAAAACTAGTGACATGTTGCATACATGACTCTAGATGGTGAATATAGTCTTTCATGACAGAATCTTATTCTCCTCTCAGGTTATTGAACCATACACTTGCCAATAATATTGTTGGAGTTATGTGTTTGCACTAATTCTTTCTAGAAGCAACATGCATGCCACGGGCTGAAATTCAGTTCATTTAGGCAATCTCAGGTAGTCTCTTAGAAAATGATTTTCCTGGATAACCTGTTTCAATGCAAATGAAACTACAAGCAGGTCTTCTGAGTATTTTCCAAGCTATTTTTTCAATAATACATTACAATAAGAAAGCAAAATTACAAAAAAAAAAAAAAAAAGAAAAGAAAGAAAAGAAAATTACATTTCCATTATAAATAATATATTTAATAATGTTAGAATATTTAACTGATTCTAACAAAAATTAATACTAACTATAATTCCTAACATTCCTACTTGCAAATTGTTGTGCCATACATCTGTTGATACCTTACTAACATTAGGTATACAGGGCAGGTATTATATCCAGTTTATTTATCTATAAACAGAAGGTGATATCTGCACTATTTAATAATCTGAGCTTCAGTTTATTCATCTAGAAACTGAGGTTAATTATGCATAGCACTGAATATAGATGCAGACAGAAACATATTTTATTTTATTTTTTTTTATTTTTTTTTCAGAAACATATTTTAAATAATTAATTTAACCATGGAGAATACAATGCTAGTGAGAATGTTAGTATGTGTTAAGGCATATCACCAGTGATAAAATAACAGATTTTTAGTGGTGTGTCACATGATCAGAAATGCAAAGATGCAAAAGTCAAATTAGTTTTGGCTTTTTGTTTGCTTTTAATTTCATAGCAATGGGAGAGTTTCAGCCTTTAGCTATTTAACTATAGATGTTTGCTGTATTGAGTGATCCAAATATAAGATAAATATATATATATATTTAGTACAAAGGTAAGAGGTATAAGCACAGAGTTCTTCACTGATCAATTCTGTAAATCGATGAGAATGTGGATAATTAAGGAGAAGTTTTAAGAACAAGTGACTTTGAAAATCTCATTTCTAACTCTTTGGCTTTGGTTTCCTCATTCTCAAACACTCAGTTTCCATTTGGCCAAAAAAGAGAACACACTCTTATGTGATAGTAACAGATTTATATTTTCCAGATTTGGGCTTATTGGCCAGAAAAATCTAAATAGATCTGGGGTTTACATAACTGTCTTCAGAATGCAGTGATTCCTTGTTTCTTGCTAAACATAGTCAACTTTTCAGGCTGATCTTTCTTCTTTTCTCTCTCTCTCTCTCTGTCTCTCTCTCTCTCTCTCTTTCCTTCTCACTTTTCTTTTAATTTTTCTTGTATCTGAGTCACATGACTTAGGCAGAAACTTCCACACCTGTGGAGCATTCTGACTCTTGTACTCTGAGGGCAGACACAGGGACTCTGTGCTTGAGTCTCACAGCCATCAGCATCCAGGAGGGCTCTGCAGGTCAAAATCTATGATTGCAAGGAGCCCAGGAGACCTTCAGCAACAGCAAATGAGAGAAGTTGCTAGTTGCTGTTCTGGAAATAGAAACTCCAGGATTTGTCTGTGAATATGTCCTTCAACTAATCAGCAGTGCCCCTAATTTTTTTTTTTTTCATCTTCAGATTCTGTGTGTTCTGTGATGCCTGTCACATCAGTAAGGGAGTACAATCTTATGACACATCAGGGGTCTGACAGGTGCCTCTGAATTCTTTAATTCCTCAAATCTTTGAGGAAGAGGCTAAGCCAAACTCTTTACAAATATGTCTACAACTAACCAACTCACTATATTAAAGGAAACTAAATTGTCATAATTGGCCTTACCTTACTATTGTAAGTATCTATGCTTGGCAATGTTCGTGGCACAAAAACAATTATGGTTTCTTCCTCCTGTATTTTGCAAAAAGAACCCTGACTTTTAAATTTCAGACGCACAAATTTTCCTATAAATAATGTCATGGAAATGACAAAAAGCCTTTTCAGTTAGTTTTAAAATTATGAAAGCAATTTGTGTTATTTTCCATTCTAGGCAGAGAACTCAACTGGCCTCTAAGACTTGGCCACCATCACTTTAACAGCTACTTCGTTTTAAAAGGCTACGTGCAGGGATGACATTAGAAACACTGTGAAACCATTTACCTTAAGTTCCCTCATCTCTACTTTCTTCCCTTCCCCACACTTTAAAATCACAACACACTCAAGTCCTTTTCAACATTTCCTTTATGGAAGTCACCACTCTTAAGAACATTTCACTTTTATATGAGCCAAGCAGTCACCCGAAAGGAATTCATATGTAAATGTGAAATTTTATTGCAAAAGGCAAGTGGATGGAGGAGGGACATCCTAGAGTTAGGATCACACCGGCAAATTTCTACACTTACATTTAGCAGCAATTTTGAATAACACACAAACATAACTGACTTCTAATGTTTAAATTACAAAGGGCAAGATTTTCCTAGGAGTCACATTTAAAATATGATTCAAGATTGTATTTGGGGCATAACTTCCTAAGGCAATCAGCGTGTACAAAGAGATGAATTCTGAATATTCATGATATCATGCTTTCTACAATTTGCAAGTCTAGATTATAGATTTTAAAAGACAAGAATGTTGGCTTGATTTAGATGCATTCATCTCTCATAGAATCTTCCAAAAGATTTCCTCTATTTTTTAAAAATTTTATTTGTATTCATATTTCCAAGGTTTCATTGTGTCTAAACATACTTTTAAGCTCACCTACATATTTAATGCTCAGTGTGATAGAGCGTTTAATCTATATAATATCAGAAATGATGTGACAAAATTTTAAATCAAATCCTACAATTTCCCTTCCAATAAGCCTTCTCATTTGCCTCCTATATTCCCTACTTTAATTTGCATTTTTCTTTCACATAGGATTTTGTAAATTGCGTGCTGTACAACGGCAAGGGATGCCATTCATGTATACTAAGTTGTGAATATTTAATATAAATTGCAGTTGTTGGGGTTGTGCAGAGAACGATCTGCATCCTGTAGGTGGTGGTAACCCTGGATACCATATACTCAGATTGCCAAAGTCAAAACTTTGACTTATTATTTTATAAAAATCATTTTCTCTTCACCCCACATTCAACAAATCAATCCTACGGAAGCTGCTTCCTCTTTCTTCCTCTCCTATTTCACTATAGGCCCTTCTAACATCACCCCACAACTGCTTTCTAACTAGCTTGTCAACTTTCCACCACTTTCTACCTGTCTGATCTCTCCTTACTGCTGCAAGTTTTCTTAATGTAATATAACGTTTCTCAACCTCCTAATTAAAAATGTCAAAAAAAAAAATTTCTCTAGCAGCCTTGCCTTCTTTAGTAAGCAACTGGATCAAACAGAGATAATTATGCTGCCTTAGTCTGGGTTCCTCCAGAAGCCAACTCTAAATCACATATTCAGGCACAAACCATTTTTTTGGTGAAATAGTCCCAAGAGAGAAGGGTAGGGGAATGGGAAAATGAAAGAGAGATTAGAAAGCAGTGACTGAGGGCCTCTTATCAATCAAGTTACTTGTGCTGAATCCTGTCCTGTTGAGACTCACTGGAGCCTGTACAGAAGGTGTTATTTGGCACAGTGAGGGGGAACTGGGGTATTAACCCACCAAATTCAGTAATTGGTTGTGGGCTACTCCTGAAGGGATGTTAGTTCTTCAGCATTTATGGCTATCCCAATAGCATCTGTAATCCTTTCATGTTTAACACTGGGCTACCTTTCTAGACTTATTATTTTTCACTCTCTAACAAAAACCCAGATCCTGCCCTACAAAGCTTCCCACTTATCTCAGAAATGATAGATATTTTCATAATTGAATGACTATACCCATCCTTCTCCTTCTGGCCTCATTTTTTGCCCACCAGTCTTTAAGAAATATTGCTTTTTCATCCATGCTTTCTTCTCAAGCTTTTAATTCCTTTCCAAATTGCAGATTATCAAATTTTAGCTGTGTCCTTCATGGAGCCAAAAAAAATCTACATAGATGCAGATCTTTTGATCAATTATCCAAATATTTCCAAGTAGCCACATTTCTGAGAAATGTGCCTTTTCATACTTGAATGATTCATATACCATTCTATCATTCAGTGGTAGTGATTGTGATAATTAAAAGCAATAATACATTGGCAGTAGGAGAATGTCCGGTCCCTGGTAACTATAGTGTGTCTATTACTGTTTATTTACTATACTTACAAACCATCTGGAAAGCTTGCTAAAAATGCAGAACCCCAGACTATAAACTCAGATCATCTGATTCAGTAGTTGGGCTCCAAGAATCCACCACTATGAACAATCACATGAAATTGTTCTCTTCAGAGCAGTCCATGGCAGGATAACCAAATCTCTAGGTATGATAGGATGGTCTCAATTTACCCACGTTGTCATGGTTAATTATCAATAATGACTTCTTTCACTTTCAAAGTGTCTCATTTTGAAAAAAAAAAAAAAGATGATCATTTTAGAAAAAAATATGGTTGAATGTATCACAAAATATTTAGAGTAGTTATTCTCTGGCACTTTATATTAAATCATACAACAGAGAAGACTCAGGGAAGGACAATGAAGTGATGGTGAAGATATTATGGCAATCTCCCTACTCACTAACCTGTTTCCTATTGCACCAATTCTTGGTGAAGGCAGATTAGGAATGAAAAGAGATTCTGGAAAGGAGGGAAAAACAACAACAACAACACTTTGCCCGCTTTTGGTCCCTCCTTTGAGCCTGAACAAAAATGGCACTGCTAAGTACATTTAAAATTGTCAAATTTCACATTAGGAAATAGGCTGCAGATCAAGATTCAGACCATTAGTAAAAGTTTGGAATTTTCAAACATGCCACTTCATAGGCAGTGTTGCTGCATGCCTTCTTAGATAAAACCACGAAGATAATGAATCGCGGCTGGCTTTTCAGTGAGTTACAGCTTTTTACAGTAATGTAATGGGAAGTGACACTGTAGATCTGTGTGTTTATTCTGGGTTGCCATGTTGTGGTTGTAGTGCAAAACTGAAAAATACTAAAAAACATCAAATGTATGTATCAAGTTAATTTCGTACTTCTTTTGCCTTAGGCTGATTAGCACAAATTAAATTTCCCACTAATAAACTCAAGATGTTAGAATGCATTATGGAAATGGTATATATGGATTTTGCTGATTATGATTTTAAAAATCCAGGCTCTTTGAACAATTTGTTAATGTACAAAAATTATTTTATTCCACCCTTATTGGAAGTTTGGAAAGAGCAGATAACTGAATATTGCAACGCGGTGATTTTTTTTCTCCCTAACTTAGCACTGAGAAATTTTACTTTGATATATTATTATAAAAGTTGGAAATATCAATATGCATATTCAGTAGTGGAATAACTTTAAGAGAACATTTTAACAAGCTATTTTAATAAGAATTGAGACTAGGCGGATGAATGTATGCTTGAAATCAGCATTAGAGGGACAGCCCAGGTGGCTCAGCGGTTTAGCGCCGCCTTCAGCCCAGGGCCTGATCCTGGAACCGGGATCGAGTCCCACATCGGGCTCCCTGCATGGAGCCTGCTTCTCCTTCTGCCTGTGTCTCCTCTCTCTCTCTCAAATAAATAAATAAAATATTAAAAAAAAATCAGCATTAGATGCTACAAAAAATACCTAGCTTCATAGCTTCAAATTCAAACAAATATAAACGGATAAGACCAGTTTACTACAGCACCTTCACCACATTTTATAAGCATGTGGATAAGCATCAGTTTTCTACCAGATGGAATATTCTAGACATAGACATAATTTTCAGTAAAGTCTTTAGAGAAAATCCTATTTTTCTTTATTCACAATAAAACATGGATAAAAAAGAAAATACTTGTTTAGAAGCACCTGTCTTGGGGCAGGTAGGGGGTGGATATTGTTACTATCCTTCATACAGGTTTTCAAATAGAACTGATACTTGATGAGTTTAGAGATAAGGAAGTAGATGGGCTAGAAATTAGTGGAATAAGAAATGTCAGGAAGAAATATGTAAATGAGACCAAAGATATAATAAGAGAGGAGGGGAAAAAAAAAAAAAGAAAGGAAGGGAGTTCAGTTAGTTTTATTTTTCTCAGAAAAAGAAAAGGGTAACAAAGAAGGAGTAGAGGAAGAATGGACTGAAAGCCATGAAACCTCAGAACAAGAGTGAATAATTTCACTTCCATTTGGAGACTGAGAAGGATATTGGAGGGATGAACAACATTGAGTTTGTTCACTTGGTGGCCCTATTTATAATAGTTTAAAACTAAATAAGTGGTAGGGGTAAGCATGAGTTCATAAAAATAGAAACATATTCCATTTTAGTCTACTTGGAAATGTATGATAATGTTAGGGGACTGGTTATTATTTCCAAATCTTTTATTTATTCTTCAGACCTTTTTAGATGGGTAATTAAAACAAATAAATTAGTGATGTCAAGATTCTTTCTCTAATGAGGTAGTAGAGGACCCTTGGGATCTCAAAGAAGATGCGTAGGCAGCCAGTCATTTGTATTATTAAATAATATTTTATTAAATTTAGTAATGCAGCTCAAGGCAACCAAAACAATATCATGTCAGAATATTAAAATTTATGATACACAATTAAGAAAATAAGTCTTATTCATTTGTAGAGTCTAGTACTAAAATATTAAAAGTATAAACCCTAAGATTTATGTTTAAATGCACAAAAACATTATGTAACCTTTGCAATAAGGTTCTTAAAATTTACAAATTAACTATATTTTAAAAAATACATTTTGACGTATTAATTTTGGCAAGGAATAATTAAAATTGTGCATACCAAGGGGTGACATTTACAATATGAGTGATATCAGCAGTAATAACTTAAAACGCTAACACAGAAGACTTACAGAGTCTCAAGTCATAGACACTTTAGTTTAATAACATCTCTGCCACTTATTAGCTATTTGATCTTTGGTAAATTATTTAACATCTCTGACCTTGAGTTTACTCATGTGCAAAATGGGAATATTAATACCAAATGAGGTTTGTGAAGATTCTTTAATGTATAAGGACTCCATGCCACAAAAACTGTAAAAAAAGAAATCTCAATAAATCATAATCAATAATGAATCAGTGTGTACTCTCATTTAACTACAGAAGAAAACTAACTCCTTAAACAATTGCAGAATAGAATAAAATGATAAAAAAAAAGAGTCTTATTTTGTGTCTCTTCAAATCAGTAGGGGTTATGAGCAAACAAGCTACTGTTCTACTCTGAAGATAGTATGCTTCCCACTGGTTATATCCATAATAAAGATAATTACCCACATATTAAAGCAGCTATTTGTGTCAGACTACTAATCTCTCTTTCTTCTCACTTTTACATGCCTATCCAGAGAGACTTCTCTGTAGGAAATATCAATTATGCCTTTTCCCTACTTTTACGTACACTCACTTTCATTTTGTTTTCTATTTTATGATAGCTAAAGGTAAGGGAAATGATTAACTTGCTTTTGACTATTAGGCTATTATTATAGACAAAATATAAAGAAAAGAAACAAGTATCTATTAAGTAAAATGGCTTCATTAGCTGACATTGTGATAGATGTTTCCTCTAGTTCCTTATCCTACAAGGGATACGAAAGGAATGGTAGTTATGATTCTTAGCTAACTGACCAACTGACAGCTATCTTTTAGAGACAATGATTGTTAGGGAAATGGAATCAAAGTAGTTAACAGTGTACTTTTATCCTACTTCAGAAAGAAGTTGCTCAGCGAGTAAACCTATAGGCAAATATTTATAGTAGTAGATAATGGGAGTACATAAACTTAAAAGTACATAAAATTAGACTAAGTGTAGAGATCAATAAATAAAAACATTCTGGAAAACGACTTGATCAAATGTTAAGCTTCTTATCAACATAGTCAAAAATGTTAGACTTTTTCTCTTATCCCACAATCAGGACTGAAATGATATGAACATAAAAAACTTGGAAAGGACTTTTTTTTTTTTTTTTTTCACAGTTGACATTAAGAAATAGATACAAATCTGATGCAAAATGCTTGGTGAAAGAGATAACTTTATTAGGACAAAGTAAATTTCCACCTTTTTTTTTTTTTTTTCAATATTCAGTATTGTGCTTAAGCTTTTAGGAAATGACTACTTAAAAACTAAGTTATTTTACGTTCTTTCCCACCTAAACTTTCCCTCTGCTAAACAATAGGAAAAATACCTTAGATACTACCTTAGATAAAGGCGTTATCTAAATGTTAATGCATATGCTACTAATTTCATAACAGAGAATTTAAAAACTAGCTTAATTCTTCTCTTGGAGCAACTCTGCTAAAAGAGTGATCTTTCTAAAATTCAAGCCCTACCATGTGCATCTTTTGCTTGAAACCATGAATAGCTTCTCAGTTTCCTAAAGAATGAAGTCCATACTTCTTAGAATAATTTGATGCTACCTATGTAAAGCTTCTTATCTGTTTCTACTATTCTTAATCAACCCCCACTTCATGTGCATTAATGTCAAATAGCTTGTGGTTGCTTTCACATACCACACTGCTTTTCAAGGCCACAGCTTTGCGTCCCTTAGGCCTTCTCTCTAAGATGTCTCCTCACAACTGCCTCCACCTAAAAAATATCTACCCCTCAGGACCCAGCTCAAGATCATCAAATGGGACTGACCTTCTCTTCCAGCCCTGCACTAATGTCACTACAGAAATACATTTCAGTCACTTCTCATCACATGCTGGTATTTCTGTTTGTAAAGGTGGCAATCTCTTTGCAGGCAGGGATGTGCTATGGTAATTTTCACTCATTATTAGAATGTAAGCTACTTGAGAGCAAAAGTGTCATTTTATGGAACGCTGTCCCTTCAGAATCTAATAGTTCCTGGCATGTAGGCTGCACTCAGTAAATAAAATAAATACTCCACTGGGGAAGTAGGGGAATGAGTTAATTTTATCCCCATGCCCTGGCAGCGTACCTGATGCAAACAGGCCTATAATAAAAACTGGCCAAATTGAAGTGATCCTGAATGGAAGATCAGTTATTATCATACTTCTGATTCCTCAGTGATTGTACATATATACACCCTAACTGGGACACACACGGGTAAGCATTTATGAATGTGTGCCCAATTCTTCATTTATTAAGTTAAATAAAATAAATAAAATGTATATTGTGCGTCAACAAGGCACCGCCAGGCGCTCCAACAGTGTTGGATCCAACAGACCCATGGACTCCCCTTCTACCAGCCAACCACCAGCCTCCAGGCTTTTAACCAGTCGCAACCTTCGGGGTCCTGTTCTTGGCCACCCTGTGCCATTGGAGCCAGCACCCAAGTTCGAATTTCACTCCTGTCCCAGGCCTACCGGGAGCTCCCAGATTCATCAGAACCGCTCTACGAGGAGGAGGCCGCGGTCCTGGTCCTGTGCCTGGTCCACGTGCACCTGTGGGCCTCCTCCAGCTGCCGCTCTCTGGGCTCCCATTCTGTGCATGCGGCTCTGCAGGTGTGGCCACTTCCTCTGCGAGGTGGCTGCACAGAAGCCCGGGGTGGGGGGGGGGAACCCGGCCACCTGGAGGCTGCCCCACTGCTGGGGAAGAGCCTGAACAGACCCCTCTGATGTGCATGCCCTGGTTCTGCTCATGCAGACCCTGTCTCTGTGACTTCCAGAGAGCTACTTCCTAGATGAGGAGGCGACACTCATCAGGAAGAGGGGCAACCCCTTGACCTCTGCAGGCTGGCCACCCCCAGGCTGAGCCAGTATCGGAAGGCTCACTCTCAAGCATGACTGGGAGTCTCTGGAGACAATGAGGGGCTCCTCTGACCCCCCTGCCCCAAGGCCCCGGGCCAGGGCTTGTGCCTGAACCTCCCCCTGCAGCCACCAGGCAGCTTATTAACCATCCTGGAGCCCTTTCCCAATCCGTGGACCAAATGTAGACAATAAAGCTTTTTGCAGAAAGAAAAAAATATTAATATACTAAATCTTCATATCGGTCACAAATCAGACAAAACTGATATGGATGAGTCCCCTCTATCAACCTCATCACTGTCTACTTGTATATATTGAAAAGAAGTTAGCCTACACTCGCCAGTAGTTCCTTTTCAAAGGCTTCCCCTGAATTTTGAGCGTCCCCAGTCACAAAGGGATTTATAAAATCAAGCAAGCAACCAACCAAAATAAAAACCTACCAAGGGCAGCCCGGGTGGCTCAGCGGTTTAGCGCCACCTTGGGCCCAGGGCCTGATCCTGGAGTCCCGGGATCAAGTCCCGTGTCGGGCTCCCTGCATGGAGCCTGCTCCTTCCTCTGCCTATGTCTCTGCCTCTCTCTCTCTCTCTCTCTCTCTCTCTCTCTCTCATGAATAAATAAATAAAACCTTAAAAAAATGAATAAATAAATAAAACCATACTAAATCCTAGTCCGTGTTCTTGTGTAGTTATAGACAACATGAAAGCTGTAGGTGTCCCTGAAGTGAAAGTACAGAGGCATTTTTTTTTAAAGATTTTGTTTATTCGAGAGAAAGAGAGCACTAGCATGAGTGGGGTGAGGGGCAGAAGGAGAAACAGACGCCCCACCGAGTACAGAGCCCCACACAGGGCTAAGGTCCCAGGACCCTGAGATCAAGACCTGAGCCCAAATCAAGAGTCAGATGCTTAACTGACCGAGCTGCTCAGGCACTTCAGAACAGAGTACAATTTTAACTTTATTTTGGAAGCAGATTCGGCAAAACCTAGATACACATCATTAAACAGGTTCTGTAGACACTAAAGAAGTAGTATAAATAAATCATAGATAAGGAAATTTTCCTGTTATTCACCATATAAGTTTATATCCTTTAAAAATACAAGTTGCTACCCCTTGAGTGAAGGTTATAATTCTCTTAAAGTCTAGGGATAAGGGGATCCCTGGGTGGCTCAGCGGTTTAGTGCCTGCTTTTGGCCCAGGGTGTGATCTTGGAGTCCTGGGATCGAGTCCCACATCGGGCTCCTGGCATGAAGCCTGCTTCTCCCTCTGCCTGTGTCTCTGCCTCTCTCCCTCCCTCCCTCTCTCTGCCTTTCATAAATAAATAAAATCTTTAAAAAAAAAAAAGTTTTGGGATAAGACACAAAGCATTGAATTTCTAAACTACTCTGAATTTGACAAATAAATGGTAGAGATAAGGGAGATTTGGCTACATTACAGCCACCTGGTGGCAAGGATCAAGAACACTTTGGGGCTATTTCCAGGAAGAAGAAATAGAGGCTATACTAGAGCCCTTTATTCAGTTACCATGTCTTTTTATTTTCAAAAACAGCTATTGATCAGTCAATCATGAGGGTTTTCTTGGTTTTTGTTTGTTTCTGTTGTTTTAGGTTTTGTTTTATTTTATTTTTATCTTTTTTTTTTTTTTTAAGACTTTATTGGAGAGTGAGAGTTGAGAGAGAGAGCATGAGCTGGGGGAGGAGGAAGGGAGAGGGAGAAGCAGACTCCCTGCTGAGTGGGAAGCCAGACTCATGGTCTGGGATCAGGACCAGAGCCAAAGACAGACGCTTAACCATCTGAACCACCCAGGCTCCCCTTATTTTGTTTTTAATAAAAGGCCCCATTTCACTTTGTGAAAAATTAGCAAGATGCAAGTGTTGGAAGTTGGCACCCAGGTTGACTGTTCCTGTTTTGAGGGTCCCCAGGCCTAAGAACAACAGAGAGCTCTGCTACGTCAGAAAGTGAATGTATATGGAAGACTATAGATAGACACAAAGGAGGCTTGGCCTAGATGGAAAACAGGAAGCAAGGGAAGGTTACACAGCCTCTCAAAAATACCACCAAAATTTTAATTTTTAATAACTTATAAATGCATTATACATTCCAAACTCTACAAACAATACGTAGCTAATGCCAAATAAAGATATCACTAATTCTACTGCTAACAACATTCAGATTTGTATGTCTTTCTATGTCCCCCTACAGTTAAGGTGAACACGCTGGGTTCTCCTTTGAAAATGAATGCAGAAAAAATGTCACAGGCTTACTATCTGGATAAAAATTAGCATTCTCTTGAGAAGAACTATGTCTTTGCACTTTGATAGAAACTTCCTGTGTGCAGATTCTGTGGAAACTGCAAACTTTTCCAAGGAACATGGCAAATTTCATAGACTGGAGATAATAACTACTTGAAAGTCTAATCTAAATTAAAAAAAAAATCTGGCTCAAATAACAAAGTTGAGAAACACCTAAGGAAATGAGATCAAATCTTTTCACTTCCTTTTTTTTCTTATCTTCTCTTTATTTTTCTCTTTTCTTCCTCTCTTTCCCTATCTTTCCTTCTTATTTTTTTTTCCCCAAAATATTTTCTAATATACTGGCTTGAAGGGCACCACCACAGGAGAATGACTCTTAGAATCACAGGAATTTGGGAAAAACTTAGATATTGCATTTAATTATTTTATGGGCAGTACTATTCCATAATCGTATCAGTCATGTTTATGTAAAATAGTCACCATATTCAAAGTATCACTTTCAAAAAGAAATATGTTATTTTAAAATAACTTTTCTTTCAAGTAGATAGAAAGGCAAGATGCCTCTCCTGGATAATACAGAAAAATTTTGTATTTCTTCTTATGAACACAACATAAAATTCATTATCTTAGGATATGACCTGTCACATTTAAATTATCGGTTGGTGGGAATTACTTTTCCTCATAGAAAAACATAGAAGAAAAGAAAAACTAAATATAAGGCTCATTGATTGGTTACCTGATGATTAATTGGTTTCAGTGACAAAAAATTAACAATTTTTTTGAGTCAAATGTAGCGCTGCATTTAGGCATCTCTCTGGTTTTTACTGTAACTAAGGTGCCCAGGTAAGTTGTCTGCACTACGTGTAATTGAAACAAAGAGAAAAGGGTTCAAAAATATGATTGTCTAATGTATCTCTTCCAGAGACTTTTTTCTTAACTTGATGGTTCCAATTCTCAAAATTATTATGAATTGCTCATGCATTTTTCCCTCCTCCATAAGGAAAAGAAGAAAGATTTTTCTAGCCATTTTTCTTCCTCTTCAACTAAGGTACAATTGTTTAAAGTTTCTTCCTCTTTTACCATATCAGGAAACCATGATGTTCAACTTACAGATGAGAAGGTCAATTTTGTTATGTTTATGGGCAATATTGCTCAGTTACATCCTGGACTGAGATAAAAAAAAAATGAGAGCCACAGAATACATTGTGTTCTCTATGTAAAAAGTGACTAAATGTTCTCTCAATCTTGTTTTATTTCACTGGACACAAACATTTCCTCTAAAAAAAATGGTAAGAAGGAAAGGAAAGGAACATTAAATATAAATATGTGTTTGTTGTTACATTGTGGTAACATATTTTGTTTAGAGAAAGAAACAAATCTGGCAAATTGCTGGTTTGTGAATTGTAGTGAACTTAAATAGTCAACATCTTTCTTAACTCTGACTCTACATCCAAACAAAAGTTCAATTATTTGCTTATTTATTTAGTAAATTTGTATTAAGTACTTAATATGTTCCAAGTGCTGCGCGAGTTTTTGGAGGACTTAAAAATAAATAAAAAAATTTTGCCTTCATGACACTCACAATCTAACAGAGGCAACACCTAGCACAGGAAGCCAGTAAATGGTCAGTATATGTGGGATAAACACATGAGTAACTATAATGTGATATGTTCTGTAAGTCATTTGTGTGTGTGCGTGTGTGTGCATGTGTGTGCATGTTTATAGGGACTGTAACTGTGCTGTGAAGAATGCAGACTGTGTCCCTTTGCAACACAGTTACAGCACTATATACCTTATATTCATTATCTTAACAATTATTACAAATAAAACCTTCTATGAGAGGTAGAAACAGTGATAGTTTCCTTCTTACTAATTAAACTCACTTCTGACAATTGTGAATTCTTCAACTTTTGTGAGGGGTCTTGGAAGACAGGATATTTTCTATGACTACATTTTGCTTTTTTAACACTTAGTGCCTCTTCCGTTACAGATTGAGAACAACTATAATTAATATCTTAAAAGAAAGTCACAACATAATTTCATGGATTTTTTTTAAACTTTTAAGAACTTCTTATTAAAGAGCTCTTAGCATTGTTCAGTAACTCTCTTATGCAGAATAGCGATAATCATAGCCAGTTTTAACTGAACAATTAGCATGTGCCAGCTTCTGTGATAATCATTTTATATGCATTTTTAAGTTCCCAACAATCCTGCAAGATAGAATTATTATTACTTCTCTCACAATAGGGAAAGAAGGTTCAGAGAGGTTAATTGAGTCAGTTCCTAAAATCATTCTGCCTCCAAAGGCTGTGCTCCTTCTACTCCTTCTACTATAAAGGTGCCACCCCACAAATACCCTAAAGAATCCATGTCATTCTGACCATAGTCTCGAAATTGTGTTTTTAGCTGCACGTCTTAAAACAAAACATGTCCAACCATCTTCCACCTTTGATTGAATTATGTTGTCAAAACTGCGTAAGTATTCAGTTTACCAAAATTAGTGATTTGTTTTACTTCATTTTTAATTTAAAAGCTAAATAGGATATAGAAATTAGAACATAGACACCTTCAAAATGCATGCCAGTTATACAAACAAATGTTTTATTTTGAGAATCCAGTACTTGAAACATTTTTTTAAGTTAGAATTTAGATCATGAGTATTTTGCTTTAATTCTGTTGATTTTTAAATGTGCATTGCTTTGTTAATAGTTTATATTAAAGTTTAATTTTTGCTGATGGAAAGAAACACACCATCATTTGGTAAATTGAAACATTATAGCAGCATTTTTCTTTTCTCCTCCTACTGATTTTAAAAAGAAATTGCTTTTATATTTTTCTCAGTCATGTGGTTTATTTACCCCATAACACAGTTTGATGTGAACATTCGCAAGAACGGAATTAAAATATACAGTTCTTTATAAAGAATATATGAACATACTAATATTAATTGGCTTTGAAGCCTATCTCAAAATAACACAATACAATTTCAGCAGGGATAACAGTCTCAGAAATTTAACCTCTTTTTTTTTTTTTTTAATTTGAAAACAACTTTAAATAGTAGGGCACTGCTATTTCTAATTCTTCTGCTATCCATCCTGTATTCACCTCCATAACTATCATGGTAGCTCCTGCATGTGTTGATTATAGGTATTTGGGGCATCAACCTCTATTAAGTAATATAAGTTAATGAGTTTCTCTGTGAATTCCTCATTGTGGCCTTCAGACTATTTGTGATTGGGCTCTGATCTAAATTTGTAGTCTATTCCCCTGGGGCTCCTCTTTGTGGACCTTCCACTCTAACCAGATTGATCTGTCTTTGCCAATTTCAAATTTTGCATATTCATTTGCTGTGTTCTTCTCCTTTACCAAACCAGACTCTATTTATCCTCCACCATCAGCTCTTTAAATCTTGCTTACCTACCCTATTCTAATTGGAATACAGAAACCTTTCGCAAGTCTTCTAACAAACTCCTGAACGACAACTGAGTAGTGTAGGATATGCAGTCTGATGCCAGACCACTTGGGTTCAAATCCCAGCTATATCACTAAAAGAGATGTGATTTTGGCTAAGTTACTTAATCTCTGCTCTGGTAGGTACCCCTTCTGTAAAATGTATGGGTAACAATGTTAATAAAATGGAAATTGATATATTGGGACGCCTGAGTGGCTTAGTGGTTGAGCGTCTGCCTTCCTGGGGTCCTGGGATCGGATCCCGCAACGGACTCCCCACATGGAGCCTGCTTCTCCCTCTGCCTGTGTCTCTGCCTATCTCTCTGTGTCTCTCATGAGTAAGTAAATAAAATCTTAAAAAAAAAAAAGAAAGAATTGATACGTTAATATCCATATCATGTTCAGAACAGTGTGGTATATAGGTGGTCACTGAGCTAGTATTAAAAAAAAATCATATGGGTTACAAAATCGTACTGCTACCACTTGTTGTCAGTATTTACTTGTTGCTGGTATTTACTTGTTGCTGTTTTGCTTTATAATCCAATCAAAGGGCTTTATAGTAAATGGATATTTCCAAGCTAATAAATTTTGGAAAAAAAAAAATAAGGTTACTCATTGATATTAAAATAAAAGCAATCTGCCAAACCTCTCTCAGAAGAAACTGCTCAGGTATGTTGAGGAATAATTATCATCCTCTTCAGGTTATAGAATTGTTCACATGCGTTATTTCATTTTAAGCTAGTGTAATTTTAAAGTTTTTAGCTTATTTAATGACATGGAGAATACAAAATGAGACAAAACTGAAAAAGAAATAGCAGCAACATGGATCATATTACATTAAAAAAAATTAACCACCAGTAGCATCTTACATTCAAATTACCATATTCTTCTCTAGCATGTATAACTGAACAATAATAAATTATGGAAGAGGGAACCAGGAAATAACTGTATCAACACAGAATATCCTATTCTCTGCAAAGGCTCAAAGACATCTCTGGAGTGTCAAAGGCATGTCCTTCAATATTTAACTTTTTCACTCTCTGTTCCCCATCTCAAGTTGAACAATACGTTAATTATCCGATGAAGCGTTATAATTACTCTAACAGTTCCACTCTTACTTATAATTACTGCATCAACACTTTCTTTTTCATATGCTTCAATCTATACCTATTACATTGTCATGATGAAGACACATTAACATTATAATACCGTATAATTAGCTGATGAGCAATTAAATTATTCCACTGCTCTTGTTCCTCTTTGCCAAGAGGTTGCTTCCAAGCTCTATTATCTCCTCTTTCTCTACAGTTTGCTTTAGTGGTTCTTCCCCCCCTCCCTAAACAAAGAGGCTCATAAGCTGTATTCAAAGCATTTTGATTTCAAATTCAGAATGGATAAGTGCTCCAGTCGGTGTTGGTCAAAGAACTAAATTGGCATTATAGACAAGTTTAAAATTATTTTCATTTTCTTTCTATGATAAAAAGAATTGCAAATCTGTGCAACACAATAAAACACTGCAGGGTCATTCTTTCTAAAGACTCATTTTTGTTTTGTTTTGGTTTTTTTTTTTTTTTTTTGCTTGTTTAGTTTGAAAAAATAAGATTCCCCATAATTATAAGAAAATTATTTAAATGTATTAAATTCTATCTGAAATACAGCCCTCATGAATTATTTTATAAATACTTCAAATTAAGCTTGGAAGCTTTGGAGATTTGAACATATAATAAAATCAAGAATCATATAGTAAAGTCATATATAACTAAATCTAATAGCATGCTGCCCAGTGAAAGCAACCAAATGCCTGTTTCATGGATTCTTGTTTTTTTTTTTTCTTTATGCTATATGTCAATTAAAAAAAAATCTATCCTTCTGACTTGGCTAGCATGCATTACATAAGTTCTCCATTATGTGCTCATGGTCTATGATTTTTAATGTGTGGTCCTAGGAAGTTTACTCTGAGAAAACAGATCCCTCTCCATGGTTGAAGACTTATTTTAGTCCAAATAAACTTTAGAACTAATTGTAATATAATTTTAATGAGTCCAAAATACTTGGTGCCCACATGGTTTATACTGCAAACTAGCTCAGTTGTTCAGTCCATATTTTATATGAGAACAAAATCTTTCTTGGATAATTGCTTTGGAGTTACGTTATGAGCTATGAAAGAAAAGTGGAATTCATTTTACAAGCAAGGCCTATTTCAATAAAATGACTTTGGTTGTCTCAGCTTAGTTTCCTCAGCTATGAGCTATTGAGTACAATAGTCTCATATGGAGGAACTTGCCTCTTCACCAAGGAAAGCCAGATGGGCCCCACCAACTTAGGCTTTCAGTAGTATCAATATACTTGCAAAGTAATGATAAGCAAGTTACCTCTGACTTGATACAGGAAAATGATTAAGTTCTTAAGTGACAACTGCTTCAGCGATAATCCTGTGACTTTTAAAGTCCTGAAGCATAACTTGGTATTTTTAAACTGAAACGGACTCATACTTTTACAGGGATACATTCTTTATTTGGCCTCCAGTCAAAAATAATCTCTCAACCTCTGAAAAACTGTGTAAGTACTGCCATTTGTTTTTTAATTCTTCTAATAGAAAAAAAAAATAACCATTGAAGAATGGGAATCTCTATGTAGAACAAAGAGGTAGGCTGTACTTTACATCAAATATAACTTGATCTACTGACAGATATTAAAGTTCAAAAGGTATCAAAATGCAATCAAGATTAACACATCAGGATTTTAGATAGAATGTTATCTAGAATAACTTGAGCTTCTCACTCCAAATCATTAATACATTGTAGATAAGGATCTTATATTGATTTTAATAATTTATCCACAGTAAAAACGCCTACTATTTTCAGCTATCATAAATAAAGTACTTAGTATATACGTTAAAAAGCAGAAGCTTAGAGAATAAGAATGTGAACCTTGAATCAGGACACGTTCCAACACGTCTCACCTGTGTGACCTTGAACAAATTACTTAATCTTCCTGAGCCTATTTTGCAGCTATAAAATAATAGCAGCACCTACCTTGTAAGGTCACTGGAAGGATACAATGAGAAATTTAATGTAGAGCACTTAGCACAGTGCCTAGCATAATGTAATCACTCAATAAATATTAAATAGTATCATTATTTGCTATTATCAGCTTAAAGGTTATTTTTCTTTCTGTTCTTTGGAAAACACCTCATACAAAGTTTATAATCATCACGTGCTATGATTTCTCATAAAATATTTGATATGGGAAAGATTTTTTTTTATTTTATGTGCATTTTCTAGGGACATAAATTTAAGTAGTGCCCAGGTTAGCACTACATGTAGTGCCCCCACTCCCAGTAGTATGCCGTTCCATTATATAATTGTATTTAAGAGACCTGTGAAATACGCATAATTGGATTATAGTCTTTAAAAGATATGAAATATTAATCACATACACAAATCACAACCTGAACCAAAATTTGAATTTTATAATCACTTGTAGCCCCTTGGGGCTCTTGTCATTATTCAAGATATAATACCAACAAGTTTACTTTATTTTATATAAGAAAACCAAATTTCTATTTTCTTTCTTTCTTTCTTTCTTTCTTTCTTTCTTTCTTTCTTTCTTTCTTTCTTTCTTTTTTTTTTTTTTTTTTTGTAAAAGAGAGAGAAAGGGGTCGTAGGGCAGAGGGTAGAGGGAGAGGGAAAGAATCTTAAGCAGGCTCCACACTCAGCACAGAGCTGGACAGGGGATTGGATCTCACATTCCTAAGATCATGACCTGAGCTGAAATCAAGAATTAGATGCTTAACTGAGGGAATCATCCAGGTGCCCTCCAAATTTCTATTTTCAATATTGATTTTTCTGTCACCTTTCACTGGGTACTGAGTTTTTGCTAATCTACTTAATCTTCTCCCTTTTATTTTTTTAAAACCACTTTTGTTTTATTAAAGATTTTATTTATTTATTTGACAGAGAGAGAGCACAAGCAGGGGGAGTGGCAGGCTCCCTACTAAGCAGGGAGCCAGATGTGGTGTCCTGGGATCATGACGTGAGCCAGAGGCGGGCATTTACCCGACTAAGACACCCAGGCACCTCAATCCTCCCCCTTTTAAACATACAGTGCCATTATTACTATATTTCTTTCACAGTGAATTATATCTAATGCTTCTGAATTTGTTTTCTTCCATATTCAGGACTGCTGTTTTTATATCACAGTGAATTTTAACATCTATTGGCTTTGAAAATTCTCTTCCGCAGCCTCTTGAAACTAAAATTTTCAACCCCTAATCACAAAACTCTTGATGGCAGTATCCTATACTTCAAAAAAATTACAATATTTATGATTTACTGCTATCTGGAAGATCTTATTCCCATAACCCCTAAAACCAAAGCCTTTGTGGTTAAGCAAAACTCTTTTCTCCCTAAATCCTAATCATAGAAACAAGAAACACAGATGACCCCAAATAAAGCTGTTATTACTATTCCTTTTTTTTTTTTTTTCCCCAGTGCAAATTGTTATCTGTTTGGGTGGGAAGCTACAAAGATTAACAAGATTCTCCAAGATAGACAGGAATTCAGGATCAATAGTATCTGGTAGCAATGTGGTCAAAGATTAAATAAAGAGCCTGCTTCACTTTGTTACCAATCATGTAATAATAACATGATAGTCATCAAAAGCTTTACCTTCACTGTAATTTATTTTATTTTTTTAATTCATTATGCTATGTGAATCTCACATAAAATTATTGATAGTTAAGTATGTTTTCTCAGCTCGTCTATGGGGCTTGGATTCCCACTGAATGGTACATATACTATATGAAAATAAAACCGGCATTTTATTTTGGCACTTTATGGTAATAATGACACTCATCCAGTTTCCAAATCCCATTCCAAAAAGCATCTTCAGAAGATCCAAGCTACTACAGAAGATTTGGCCTCAGGCAGGGTTAAGTAAGACTGGAGAATATCTGGAAATGTGACTTAACAGCACCAAAGTGAAAGATAGATAAGAGTTAGGGCTGACAGATGAACATTAAAGGTTTCTATCTCTCTTCTTATAGATGAGCCACTGCCACATCCAAGAATAGCTTTTACAATCAAAGCAGTTTGCTGAAATAACCAAGAGTGACAATCAGCTCTTAACTTCAAAAAGGAACTTCATATTCCCTGATGCTTCATTTACAAATGTCCAGGAGTATATTTCAGACAGAGATGAGTACTTGGGGCTACCTTTCTAACCACAAGGACAGACATATCAAGCCTCTCTACTCTGTATCATTAATCAGCTCTGTGGAATGAATCATCATAGACACAGTGGTCTTCAGGGAGTCTGATTTCAACGGTCACATCTCGTCATCTACAGTTTGCTTCTGAAGAGGAGGATTTGGATAAATGACTAGCGATGCAATGCCCAATGCATATTCACATTTTCCAGACATGTGAGATGGAGGAGAGAACCCTGGAAGGGTAGTTTTGAATACAGATATGGAAAGTCTAAAGTTGGAGAAAACTACTTTTTATGAGACATAATGGGAACAAAGAAACTCAAAACAAAAGGAAACCGAATCACAGCAGGTCAGTGCTGCAAGAGACTTAACAGAACAAATTAACCCCTTCCTTTTACAGAGGAAGGAACTGAGGCCCAGAGAAGTTTATAATTAATTGTGTGCAGTTTTGAAAACAAAAACAAAAACATGCCACTAACCACACGTGCTACAAAGTAAACGGTGGGATAGTTGAGAGTTCAGCTTTCTGACCCTAAAGCCTCTGCAATAACAAAACTGGTGAGGGAGTATTTTGCTGTTTATAATTAAATGTGTACAGTTTTGGAAAAAAAAACACTAAAGAAATGTACAAGATGGTCTAGATCTGACACTTAGAGACTCCTAAATAAATTCCCTTTTATACATTTAATATTACCTGGAAATACTGCTGATTTATATATCACTTATCATCATATTCATCAATTAATATGATTTTACCATAAAGAAGGACTTTGTATTTACAGGCCAGTGATTCTTACATTTTTTCCATCAAATTACCTATTGGCCATTGCATAGCAGTGGGAAATCCCACAGATGGGAAATTTGGGGATCATGGCACAAATTTGTAAGGTCTAATAGAGAAATGTCTTTGGGGAGTGATATTTCATCTTAAAAGAGCCACATAACATTTTCTACTTGCTTGTTTTCATGGGAAAATCACATTTCCCTCCAAAAGTTCTTGGTAAATTAATGTTGCAAACATGAACAGGTTTTGTCTAACACTGCAGAATTCTGCAAATTCTCAGGAGTTCATATACCTTGCATATACTAATTATACGCTATCTCCCTTTTCCTATTCAGAAACTTATCATAGAAATAAGCACAAAGAACTAGTGAAAATAATTCATATATAGTCTTTTTTTCCTGGTTCTCTGTTCCATGTAACAGCAATTCTCCTCAAAACAAAACAAAAACAAAATACATAATTTTAAGGAAAGAGAAAAATTACATTTAAATGTTCAATATATATTTTAGTGTTGCCCTAAAGTAAAACAGAAAATATGTTTAATTGCATACTTCCAATATCCCTTACATCTAAACAAAATCTACCTGAATTTCCAAATTACTCAGCATTGTTAAACTCAATATTTATTTATTTTAAACAACTTATGGCTATAAATTGACTAATCAAACCAAAAGTCATAATATTCTCTTCAGTCTCAGTAGCCCATCTAAAATGGGTTTGGGCAGGCCAAAAGTATAAAACACATTTCACAAAATTCATGGGACTTTTCAAGAATGGAAAGAACCTTAATCTTCCTTTCATTCTTCTATCTACCCATGCTTGAAGATTCTCCACAGTATTAATTTTTTAAAACAAATGTTTTAGGATGTTTGGTATGTGATAGTTCTAAGACAGTGTCCCTGTTTTCATGAGTTTAGAGTATAGTGATCAGACACTAAGCAGACATAAATAAGTAAAAAGTGAATTGTGATGGGTTCTCTGCAGAGAATTGATACGAAGTGACAAAATGGGATTGGTGTGTGGAGAGGAAGTTATGTTTTATTGGGTGTTCATGGGAGTCCTCTCTGAGACATGATATTTAAGCTGATACATGTGAAATCAGAAATGAAAAATCTCAGGAAGATAATACAACTTACAAAAGACCCTAAGACAGGAATAGAAAAAGTGCCATGTACCTAGAGCAACATGGTCAAGGAAGGTGAGGGGACAGCAGAAAGCTGGCCGGGACGAAATCCTGTAGGACTTCATTATTTTACAAAAAGGTACAGAATTTGGAATTTAAGTCCAATGGGAACGTTGAGTGTTCAAGTTATGGAGTGATAGCACTATTTACTTCACAGTTTTAATCACAGTAACAGCTGTATAAAATATGATTGCAAGGGTTGTGGCTGGAAAAGAAAGGAAGTTAGGGTGGTAGCTCCTGTGGTTTGGACCACGGTGCTCATAGGAGAGCTGGGAACAAGTATATGTTTTGGAGGGAAAAAATCAATAACATTGGCTTGATCATTTGTATAGCAGTGGGTGAGAGGAAGCCAGAACTCAAATGTTTGGCTTAAGATGTTTAGATGTTTAAAAAAAAAAAAAAAAAGATGTTTAGATGTTTGGCTTAAGCCACCAAACAGGCAGTAGTGCCATAACTGAAGTAGAAGAGACTGAGGAATAATTAGTTGCCAGTGGGGAGAGGACAGTTAATCTCTTTTGATTATGTAAATTTTGAAATCCATATTTCATATCAAAGTGGAGATGTCACACAGGCAGTGATATATTTAAATCGAGAGTTGAAGGGAAATGATAGGACTGGAGAAGTATATTTAGGAATCATGGCAGATCCATAAACCACACAGGACTGAATGACATCCTCTAAGGTAAGTATGTTGATAGAAAAAAAAAATTTTTGAAATACTTCAACATGAAGAAAATAAGCAGAGGAAAAGGTTTCATTAAAGGAAACCGAAACTATTTAGTAGCTATTTTTTAAAAAAAAATAATACAGTTAAATGTAGAAAAAGCAATAGTATCTATCCTCATATATATTTAAATACATCACATATATACATATGCTTATACAAGCGCTCAATTAATATGTGTAAAAAGTATTCACATACCAAATGGATTATTTGGGCAAAACACACCCACATGCATATGTAAAATACTTACAAAGGACACCTACCTCTATACTGACTACTTCATTGTATTCCTTAAGGCTATCTGCAAATCTTTCCACCAGAGACTTTTCCCTTGGCTACATTATACTGAGTAGCTCCATAGTCCCTAGCAGGTAGAGCTGGAGCTTTATCCCCCTCTTTCTATCTCTCCATCCTCACCATCCCTTTCTAGTTTGTCCTCTCCATCCATTAGGCATCTTTTCATCTCTTGAAGATTACACCCTTCTCATTCAACGGTCGCTAAACACAGTATTCAAATTCATCCCCATGCCCATTTGTGTGTGACCATATCTATCAAGTGTGCTTAAAGCTACGAAGGCCTTTTATTTTATTAGGAGCACTGCTCTAGGTATTAAAGGATAAAAAGCAGCCCAAGCCGTTGTGGGCTTATCTAGTACAGTTGGGTCAGAGTCTCCTTGTACATTCAGAGACCCTTTTAAGGAATTCAACAAAAAAGTAATTACATGGAGAATTATGTTTTTCCATCAGCTAGAATTTCTGTCAGTCTATTAATACAATAACTATTCAGGTACTCCATTCTTATTATTTAAATGTGAACACTGATGGCACCAATGATATTGCTTCATCTTTTAAGACATGTAAAATTCTGAAACAGCAACCTCCCTTTTCCAATTGTGCTGAATTAAATACATTTTTGTTAGACTACATCATTGTTATTTTATGCAATTAACTTTTTTATGATGAAATATGCATTACTTCCTCAAATTTTAACAATTTTAAATGTGAGAAGAAAAATGAAAAGTTTTAAGAAAATATTTTATTAAGTACAACTCTTAAATAACATTGTTAAAATACATGTTTGACACTTTTCTTAACCTTCTTAATCCTTTGAATAAAAAGAAAAAATATATTATGATCAGATTCTCAAGGGACCTGCATTTTCCCAAACTAGATGATATAAATATAAATATCACATGGGTCTCCTGTAAATTAGTGAAATGTACATATAATTTTTTGTGCTGGTACTTTTGATGGATATAAGGAATATACTTTGACATATTTTGTTAGATACAAAATTAGAAAAACCCATGTGTGATGATGAAACAACACAATAAAATTAATTACTGCATTTAAATGAGAGAATCAGACTATAAAGATAAAGCCCCTCAGAGTAACATAATCCAGGAGAGAATTTTGCAATTTCATAAAAAATTCAGATATTATAAATTATTAAATAAAAAATAATCTATTAGAAAGGACATTTTTGTAAAGGTTGTGAGATAATTAACCAGATTGCACTCTATGTCACATACCCTTTAGAAATACAAAATAAAACCAGCATCACATTTTTACCTAACTGGAAAAAGTTTAGCAAGTATGTAATAAAATGGTGATTTTCTTAGTCCTGGTAAAAGTTTCAGCAACTCTCTGGAAAACAAATTAGCTTCAGGTATCCAGAACCTTGCAAATGGCCGTATCTCTTGTTTTGGTAATTACACTTTCTCAAATCTATCCTAGAAAACATTCACTATTTGGTATACACAATTTTATGCCCAAGGACATTTCCTCAAAATTATTTGTAATTGTGAAAGTTTGAAATGTACTTAAGTAAATGCTGCAATTAGCTATAGCCATAGACTAGAGTATCATATAGTCAATATAGATGTTCTATTTGAAGAATATTTAATGGCATGAGGAAATATTTATAATAAAAAGCTTAATTAAGAAAATTAGTGGGATCCCTGGGTGGTGCAGTGGTTTGGCGCCTGCCTTTGGCTCAGGCGCGATCCTGGAGACCCGGGATCGAATCCCACATCGGGCTCCCGGTGCATGGAGCCTGCTTCTCCCTCTGCCTATGTCTCTGCCCCTCTCTCTCTCCCTCTGGGACTATCATAAATAAAAAAAAAAAAAAAGAAAAAGAAAAAAAAATTAGTAAGCGTCTTTGAACATGTTATGACTTGATTTTGTGTTCATGAGGGAGAGAGAGAGAAAGAAATAGAAAGATACCAATGAATTTTTCTGGGTAGCAAAATTGCAGGTGTTTTTTATAATCTTCTTTATTGACTTATGAATATTTCTGAATTTTTAACCCAAGAAGTATGTCTTATATAGTGAGAATTTTTTAAAAAGGAAAAAAAAAAAACTAAAAATAAAATAAACAATGTAAATTTCCATAATGGATGTCAAATAAGATAATGCCCAAAGTAATTCCCAATGGCTTTGACAAGAAGGAAAGAAACAGTTACCAAAAAATGACATTTCTAGTGATGTGATAAAAGCAAAAGATAGACTTACTGAGTTGGAGAGTAAATGCAGAGTTAGGAAAGGGAAACAGTGGGAGTGGCCCTTTTATAAAACTTGGCCATGAAGAGCAAAGCAGATAGAGGATAGAAAGTCACACTGTTGACGTACTTACTACATAGGATATTCAATCAAGTATGGGATCTGTCTTCAAGAAACATAACATTTGGGAATCCTGGGTGGCTCAATGGTTAAGTGTCTGCCTTTGGCTCAGGGCATGATCCTAAGGTCCTGGGATCGAGTCCTACTTTGGGCTCCCTGTATGGAGCCTGCTTCTCCCTCTGCCTATGTCTCTGCTTCTCTGTGTGTGTCTCTTGTGAATAAATAACTAAAATCTTAAAAAAAAAAAAAAAAAAAAGAAACATAACAATTTACAGGGTTTTCTTCTCATATTCACATCTTACTACTCAAGAGACTCAGGAATGTGACCCAGTAGTTTTTATCTCATGTTCTGCCTATTTGATTGAGGCTTCCGACAAACAACCATGGCTTCACAGTTTTTCTAAGTATCCCCCTATTATCAAACCTGTCTCCACCTTTGACTCCAAATGATATGATTAGAATAAAAATCTTGACCACTTTTCATTACATATTCCTGTTCTTTTTTTTTTATTAAGATTTTATTTATTTATTCATGAGAGACAGAGAGAGAGAGAGAGAGAGAGAGAGAGAGAGAGAGAAGGAAGGCAGAGACACAGGCAGAGGGAAAAGCAGGCTCCATGCAGGGAGCCCAACGTGGGACTCAATCCTGGGACTCCAGGATCACTCCCTGGGCTGAAGGTGGGCGCTAAACCGCTGAGCCACCCAAGGATCCCACATATTCCTGTTCTTATTAAGGCAGCAGGTAATGGGCATGCATTAAAAAAAAATAAACTTCTTTTTTTTCAAATTTGTTGTATTACTTAAGTTTTTAAAAAAGGAAAACTAAATGTGAAAAAATATAAAAAGAAGAAAGTAGTTACATAGAAAACATAAGCAATAAGCTTCATGATGATGATTTGGATTTGACACCAAAGAAAAGGCAACGAAAGCAAAAAATAAACAAGTGGGGCTATATCAAACTAAAAACCTTCTTTTTTTTTTTTTTAACTAAAAAGCTTCTGAACAGCAAAGGACACCATTAACACAATGAAAAGGCAATGTGCTGAATGGGAGAAAAATATTTGCAAATCATATATCTGATAAGGAGTTAATATCCAAAATATATAAATAACTCATACAACTCAATACAAAAAAAAAAAAAGATTCTATTAAAACATAAGCAGAGGATCTGAATAGACATATTTCCAAAGCAGACATGGAGATGGCCAGAAGATACATGGAAAGGTGTTCAACATCAGTAATCATTAGGGAAATGCAAATCAAAACCACAATGAGATATCACCTCACACCTGTTGGGATAGCTATTAACCAGAAGACAAGAAATAACAAGTATTAGTGAAGATGTAGGGAAAAGGGAACCCCTGTACATTGTTGGTGAGAATGTACATTTGTATAGCTACCATGGAAAACATTATGGAAGTTCCTCCAAAAATTAAAAATAAAACTACCATATGATTTAGAAACTCCACTTCTGGATATTTATGTGAAGAAAACAAACACACTAACTCAAGAAAATATATATTCACGTTCACGGTAGCAGTATTACAATAGCTAAGATATGGAAGCAACCTAATACCTAAGTGTCCATCAATGGATGAATGGATAAAGATAAATATTGGATAAAAATAAATATTGCTTTGCAATATCCATGCAATGCATGGATGTAATGGAATGTTTTTCAATAATAAAACAGAAAGAAATCTTGCTATCTGCAACAACTAGGATCAGCCTTGAGGCCATCGTGCTAAGTGAAACAAATAGAGAAATACAAATAACCATACGACCTGACTTACACGTGGAGCCAAAAAAGAGGCTCATGTATACAGAGAACAGACTGGTGGTTGCCAGAGGTGGGAGATGGAAGGTGGAGAAAATGGTTTTCAAGTGGGCTAAAAAATCCAAATTCCCAGGCATAAAATAAATAAGTCAAGTAACATACAGAATGGTGACCAGAGTTAATACTACTATATTATATATTTAAGAATTGTTAAGGGATGAAATCTTTTTTTTTTTTTTTAAGAGATTCTATTTATTTATTCTTGAGAGAGAGTGTGAGAGACAGAGACACAGGCAGAGGGAGGAGCAGGCTCCATGCAGGGAGCCTGATGTGGGACTCGATCCTGGGACTCCAGGATCATGCCCTGGGCCGAAGGCAGGCACTAAACCGCTGAGCCACCCGGGCTGCCCCTAAGGGAGGAAATCTTAAAAGTTCTCATAACAAGAAATAGAAAATTGTAACTGTGTATGGTGATGTAAGCTAGACTTATTGTGGTGATTGTTTTATAATATATAAATAGCAAAGCAACTTATTAAATATGATTTATAAATTCACAATTTACTGTTTATGTATTATATTCTTTATAAAATAAAGCAATTTAATTAGAATTTATGAGCACCTGCCTACACCATGACTTTTAAAAATGATATAGAAAATAAGAATAATATTTAGGTATTTGATCACCAATCATATTCCCTCCTTATATGCATATGTGGATAGAGTATATACACAACATGACAAATAAGTAAAGTTCACGTTAAATTTAAAATGATTCTCTGGAAATAGGCCTATTTAAAACATGGATGTGAATCAACTTGGTTATCAGCACACTTGCCAGAAAGTTACAGTAGGAGCAGAGGGGAAAGTAAATTATTTCAATTTTGTATTCAACTGAATACCACACTTGAGGGAGCGGGGTAGAGTGGGAGGAAAAAAAAAACTAATTAAGGAAAATAATGAGGCAAGAACAAGGTATCTCTTGATGAAAAGACCCTCCACTTCCAACACAAACTTCTAAGGTTACTATGTGGTCACAGAAGCAAGCAGATGTGGTTTTTATAAAGACAAATGAAGCACAAGCTTCAGGGTTCCTCACTTGCACAAGTCCCTAAGCAAGTTTCTGAACCTAATTTTATATTATAATTTTATACTCTTATTAATAAAGTAACCCCCACCTCCATACTCCACAGACTTCAAGTCTCTTATAACCTAGATCTCTTTCTGGAAGCAAATGAGAGAAAGAGCTCCCATATCTGCATTTAAGTTTAATTTGCCATTGGGTTTAGATAAAATGTAGATTATGTGATGGCTTTCACCTGTTCAAGGTATGAATAGCCATTTTTTAAATAAATAACTCAGGATAGATTTACTTGTATCAAAAGAGAGACTGGGAAGCATAACCAGGAATTTTAAAGTTTGAATACAGTTGAAGCTGGCTGCTCAGCCAGTAAAATAAGTATTACCAGGATTGTGCCCTCAAACGGAAAATTCTGGGACTGCAGAATTTTTTCTTAAGTTCTTTCTAAGAACTTTTCTTAACGAAAAGGTTTAACTCCTGTTGAGCAACTCAAAACTGAGTCAATGGATGAGTAAAAAGGATGTAAAGAAAATATCTTATTTTATCTATCTCATCTTATCTTATCGAGGAAGGAAGGAAGGAAGGGGCAATGGGAGAAGGAGAGAGAAAATCCTAGGCAGGCTCCATTCCCAGTGCAGAGCCAAAACCCAAAGATCATGACCTAAGCCGAAATCAGTAGTGGGATGTTTAACTGGCTGAGCCACTCAGGCACCCTTTGAAGTATCTTTAAATGTCTATCAATATTTCTCCCTGAAATCTAGGAGATTTCATCTGTTTATATCTAAAAATAATATGTAGCCTCTTTTAATAAAGTTTTTTTTTTGGAATCATCAGTTTCATTAAAAGTGTTCTGTGTTGAATGTCAGTCTCAGCTAGAGTTACTTGGGAAGAATAGTGAGAGGTTACACCGACTGACAAGAATTTAGCACTATATTTCACTTTCTATCTGGGTTATAGATGCAAAGTTCTACAGGCATAATTTTCAGGAGAGAACATTTACATTCTGCAGCACCCACTTACTGAACCATCACTATGTGCGAGGCACTGGGCTAAGACTTAGAGAAAGATTCAAAGAGAAATAAGATATGTTCCTTGCCTTAGCTTCAGTCATACAGATTATTCAGTATCAGTAACTGATTCTTTAGTGCAACAGATTCCTTGAATAAAAATAACTGTTTTGCATGTTATATGTGATAGGAAAACATTTTATCAGAAAAACAAATAATTATGAATCTATTAACCACACATCCTGCTGTCACATTTCATTTCCTCCATGAACGTATAACCTAAGGCGTTATGGTAAGGGCTCCTAGAAAATGGTATCATAGAATACATCCTACTATTTCATTATTTCCTCACAAACTGTAGACCAAAATCCATTTCTTTTAATTTAGCATTTAGAAACCTTTAACATGGTCATCTTAACTCTCTTTGAAAATACCTACTTTCTCTCTACATAACTCTTCTGGCTAGAAACTCCATCTCCCGCACAACTCTTGGCAAGTTTGTCCTATGTATTCTGTTTTTCTAAGTATCCAGACACTATTTATTTCTTCAAAACAAAGTTAAGAATTACAGTCTCCACAAAGCCTTCCTTGATGATGATAGCCCACGATACACTTATTTTATTGCTTTTCTTGGTGGATTTTTTTAAGCAGATAATTTAGAGCACAAAGAAAGAAACGTTATATTTCTGAGTTTTCTTGATGCTGAAACTTCATTTTCTTCTTTTATTTTTAACCGTGATAAAACCCAGATGACATGAAAATTTACCACCTTAACCACTTTTAAGCAAGCAGTTTAGCAGAATTAAGTATATCCATATTGTTGTACAACCAGTCTCCAGAATTCTTTTTATTTTATAAAACTGGAGCTTCTATACCCATGAAATGACAACTCCCATTCCTCCCTACCTTCAGTTCCTGGCAACGACCATTGTACATTCTATTTTTATGGATTTTATACTCTAAACATATCATATAGTCAGATGACATGGTATTTGTGTTGTTGTGACTGGCTTATTTCACTCAGTACAATACT